>NW_027218916.1:0-2777 GCF_027580195.1 Bos mutus
TGATTGCACTGATCACATGCGTTTCCGTGCATGTACTTTCGATCACGCGGATCGTGCATGCAGTGATCCCATGACGTGACTGTGCATGCACTGATCACTTGGCTGATCTTGAACTGATCATGGCTGATCATGCACTGATCACCTGCCTGATCATGAACTGATCACGTGGCTGATCATACACTGATCACCTGGCTGATCATGCACTGATCACGTGGCTGATCATGCACTGATCACGTGGCTGATCATGCACTGATCACGTGGCTGATCATGCAGGCTGATCATGCTGATCACGTGGCTGATCACACTGATCACGTGCTGATGATCACTGATGCACTGATCTGCACATCACTGATCACGCTGATCATGCACTGATCACGTGGCTGATCTGCACTGATCACGTGGCTGATCATGCACTGTGGCTGATCATGCACTGATCACGTGGCTGATCATGCACTGATCACGTGGCTGATCATGCACTGATCACGTGGCTGATCATGCACTGATCACGTGGCTGATCATGCACTGATCACGTGACTGATCATGATCACTGATCACGTGGCTGATCATGCACTGATCGTGTGCTGATCATGCACTGATCACGTGGCTGATCATGCACTGATCACGTGGCTGATCATGCACTGATCACTGACACTGATCACGTGGCTGATCATGCACTGATCACGTGGCTGATCATGCACTGATCACGTGACTGATCATGCACTGATCACGTGGCTGATCATGCACTGATCACGTGGCTGATCATGCACTGATCACGTGGCTGATCATGCACTGATCACGTGGCTGATCATGCACTGATCACGTGGCTGATCATGCACTGATCACGTGGCTGATCATGCACTGATCGTGGCTGATCTGATCATGCACTGATCACGTGGCTGATCATGCACTGATCACGTGGCTGATCATGCACTGATCACGTGGCTGATCATCACTGATCACGTGCTGATCATGCACTGGCTGCTGATCATGCACTGATCGCGTGCTGATCATGCACTGATCACGTGGCTGATCATGCACTGATCACGTGGCTGATCATGCACTGATCACGTGGCTGATCATGCACTGATCACGTGGCTGATCATGCACTGATCACGTGGCTGATCATGCACTGATCACGTGGCTGATCATGCACTGATCACGTGGCTGATCATGCACTGATCACGTGGCTGATCATGCACTGATCACGTGACTGATCATGCACTGATCACGTGGCTGATCATGCACTGATCACGTGGCTGATCATGGCTGATCATGCACTGATCATCATGACTGTGTGCTGACTGATCACACACTGATCATGCACTGATCACGTGGCTGATCATGCACTGATCACGTGGCTGATCATGCACTGATCACGTGGCTGATCATGCACTGATCATGTGGCTGATCATGCACTGATCACGTGGCTGATCATGCACTGATCACGTGGCTGATCATGCACTGATCACGTGGCTGATCATGCACTGATCACGTGCTGCTGATCATGCACTGATCACGTGACTGATCATGCACTGATCACGTGGCTGATCATCACTGATCACGTGACTGATCATGCACTGATCACGTGGCTGATCATGCACTGATCACGTGGCTGATCATGCACTGATCACGTGGCTGATCATGCACTGATCACGTGACTGATCATGCACTGATCACGTGGCTGATCATGCACTGATCACGTGGCTGATCATGCACTGATCACGTGGCTGATCATGCACTGATCACGTGGCTGCTGATCATGATCACTGATCACGTGGATGTGCACTGATGATCATGCACTGATCACGTGGCTGATCATGCACTGATCATCCTGCATGACTGATCCTGCAGTCATCACCTGCCTGATAATGAACTGATCATGTGGCTGACCATGCACTGATCGAAGCTGATCATACACTGATCACGTGACTGTGCATGCACTGATCACGTGGATATGCAATGATCACGCAATGATCACGTGGCTCATCATGCACTGATCACGAAGCTGAATATACACTGAACACGTGACTGTGCATGCACTGATCACAAGGCTGATCATGCACTTATCACGTGACTGATCATGCAGTCATCACCTGCCTGATAATGAACTGATCACGTGGCTGACCATGCACTGATCACGAAGCTGAATACACTGATCACACTGATCACTGATCACTGGCTGCATGCACTGATCGTGGCTGTGGCTGGCATGCAATGATCACGTGGCTGATCATGCACTGATTACATGGCTGATCATGCACTGATCACATAGCTATCATGCACTGATCACATGGCTATCATGCAGTGATCCCATGGCTCATCATATACTGATCACGTGACTGATCATGCAGGGGTCACGTGGCTATCATGCACTGATGGCTGATCGTGGCTGATCATGACACTGATCATGTGACTGATCATGCACTGATCACATGCCTGATCATGAACTGATCACTTGCCTGATCATGCACTTATCACGTGGCTCATCATGCACTGATCTCAAAGCTGATCATACACTGATTACGTGACTGTGCATGCACTGATCACTTGGCTGATCTTGCACTGTTCATGTGGCTGATCATGCACTGATTACCTGGTTGATCATACACTGATCACGTTGTTGATAATGAACCTGACCAGGCATCATGCAGATCATACACTGAACACGTGACTGTGCATGCACTGATCACTTGGTTGATCTTGCACTCTTCATGTGGCTGAACATGCACTGATCACGTGGTTGATCATACACTGATCACATGCCTGATCATACACTG
>NW_027218917.1:0-2149 GCF_027580195.1 Bos mutus
GAAAAAGGTGGGACTCCCCTGCATCGCCCGGAAAACCCCCAGGTTAAATTCACCTCGACAAGTGGCCTCTCCCGGGGACACCCGGGGGAGGCAAGTGGGTTCCGCCTCCCAAGCCCGGGCCTGACTCTCCCCTTTTGCAGGGACCCTGCATCAGTCTGAAATCGAGGAACCTGGGTTCCTGTCAACTGAATGACCCTCTTCCATCACCTTGCAGAAGCCCTGAGGTCACCTGCAAGTCGAGAAGACAGGTTTCTCCCTCAACCCGGGAAGACCTAGAAAACCTTCTTCAGCCGTCTAGAGGCCAGATTCCCGGCTATCACTTGAGAGCAATGACATGCTCCCCTCGCCCTCGCATGGAACCCGTCTCCCTAGCCCACGAAGGCTGACTGACCTGGGTCGTACCTCGTGAGAAACACACCTGGGCGCACTGCAAAACAGCGAGACTCTCCTGTCTCGCGAGATGAGGCCTTGCGTCTCCTGCTGGCCTGAGGCCAATCTGCTGAAGCCCTTTCCCGCTACAGTGTCTCAGGAGAAGTCCCGTTAGGTATTGGAGGTCGAAAGCGGTGCTTGGCACCCTTGATCGACCCACAAAGTTCCCGACATCGGTCTCCCTCGAGAGGAACACCGGTTTTTCGGCACCACTTCCTCTGAGCCCCTTCTACCCTCTGATCTGGACAGGAGGGTCGACTCCTGCTTTGTCTGCTTTCTGCCTCGAATGGGAAATTGGACTTCCCCGGGCCAACAAAAGGGGATCCTGAATTCCCCGCCGCAGTCGAGGAAAACCACGTGGTTCCCGTCACCTAAGATGAAGCCCTTTCCCACTCGTGTCTCAGGAAGACCCAGGTTGGGATTGGGGGAAGTCAAGGGTTTTCCAGCCCCCTTGATCACGACCCCCAAAGTTCCTACACGGTCTCCCTCGGGGGAACACCGAGGTTTCCGGCCCACCCTCTGAGCCCCTTCTCCCCCCCTGTCTGACGGGGGTCACTCCCTGCTTTGTCTGGGCGGGGTTCCGCCCTTTCCCGTCGCACCTCAGGAGAGGCGTCTCAAACGGCATTCAGGCGTGCCCGGTGTGTGGTTCCACTTTCCCGGGGCCCCGTTTTCCCCGGTCCCCTCTTGATCGAATCCGATGCCGGGGGCCTTTTGGGGACCCCACCTTGAATGAAGTCAACACGAAGCAGTGACTGCCGTGCATTCGGAAACCCCGGGTTTCCCCAAATTCACCTCGACAAGTGGCCTCTCCCCCGGGGACACCCCCCGGGGGGAGCAGTTCCCATGCCTCCCCCAGGCGGGCCTGACTCTCCTCCCCCCAAGTCTGAAAGACCCTGGATAAGTCTGACATCAGAGGAACCTGAGGTTCCTGCCTCAACGAATGAGGGCCCCCTTCAATACAACCAGTGGAGTCCCCAGGCCCCTCACCTCCCGTTTCCTAACTCTCAAGCCACCATGGGAAACGCTGAGATCACCTGCACAAGTCAGGAACCCAGTGTTTCCTGCCTCCCGAAAAGACCCCGAGAGACCTTTTTCAACCCGTCCCCAGGCCAGATTCCCCTACCATGACTCCGACGTGTGGCTCCCTCGCCCTTGCGAGCCCGACAACGCGCCAGGCTCCGCGCGCCCTCGTCCTCGTGGGAAACCCCACCCTGGGGCCCCCGCTGGAGGGAAAAACCCCAGACTCCCCCGTCATTGCGGATAGGCCTTCGTCTCCTGCATGGCCCAGGACAATCTCCCGACCCTCTCCATGCGCCTCGGAGGCTTG
Organism: Bos mutus; assembly: GCF_027580195.1. NCBI lineage: Eukaryota > Metazoa > Chordata > Mammalia > Artiodactyla > Bovidae > Bos > Bos mutus. The sequence goes on from NW_027218917.1 coordinate 1,757, forward strand.
GCTCATTCAGTCCCCCATAGGCAAAGATACCCGTGCGATTAAGGCAGGCGGTTCTTTCCCCATGAGATGAATGCCTGTCGCCCGGGAGGTCGGATTTCACCCGGTCGCTGTCGCCCCTGGAAGACACTGTCTTCTGGACAAACCAAGATGAGGTCTATTGCCCTGCAGTCCTCGAGCAATCCGGGTCCTTCCCTCGAATGGAAGATTGGACCTGGGCCAACACAGAAACCTGAATTCCCATTGAACTGAGAATCCCGCCGGGGAAAAACCATGGTTCCCGTCATCCCAAGATGAAGCCCTTTCCCCCTGCAGCGTCTCAGAAAGGGCCACGTTAGGGTGGAAATGAAAAGGGAAAATTCATAGCGACCCAAAGTTCCCGACATCCCCGGGCTC
>NW_027218918.1:0-11393 GCF_027580195.1 Bos mutus
GAAATAGCAAGGCTGGTCTCCACTGGTTTTTCATTTTAAAAAATTCTAACTGAACTCTCCCTTCTTTATGTTTCTGCCCATAAATGCAGTTAACCTCAAGCCCTAAACAGGCTTGCTTGTTATTTGTTGATTTTGCTATTGATTTCTGAAATGTCCCCATCCTTGTTTTTTAAAATTTTATTTTATTTTTAATTCAATATTCTATTGGTTTTCCTGAATAAACTCATCCTTTTAAAAAGATTATTTATTTTTAATGGAAGGATAATTGCTTTATAATATTGTGTTGGTTTCTGCCATGCATCAACATGAATCAGCTATAGTTATACCTATATTCTGCATTTCCCTTGTAGCTCAGCAGGTAAAGAATCCCCCTGCAATGCAGGAGACCCAGGTTTGATTCCTGGGTCAGGAAGATCCCCTGGAGAAGGGATTGGTTATCCACTCCAGTATTCTTGCCTGGAGAATCCCCATGGACAGAGGAGACTGGCGGGCTACAGTCCATGGGGTCACAAAGAGTCAGACAGGACTGAGTGACACAGCACAGCACAGCGCATACATATGTTCCATCCCTCTTGGTCCTCCCTCCCACCCCATCTCACCCTCTAGGTTGTCATTGTCATAAACTTATCATTTGGCAATTTTGAGTTTGCCTCATTTTCCCTTTTCATTTTGGTCAACAAAGCCATGTCTTGTAAATATGTTATTAAATGTATATTATTAAGAATCTGCAAGAACAAAAGCTTAGCATTTCAGAATTGTCCCTGTAATATTTGTAAACTTTTTCTTAAATAGAAACTATCCAATATGACAGGATCTGTCTGCTTCATAATTATTTGGACTTAAGAGACATTTTTCTGTATTAAAAGAATCAAACTTCCCTGACATTTTTCAATATTTCTCAACACCCTCCTTTTCCTTATCTTTTGATAAAAATGGCTACCAAAACAATTACTAAAGTCATGTAACCTTGAAGGAACTTAGTGAAGTAATTTAATGTCTTTTTGTGTCATGGGTAAAAGACAATATTCATCTGAGTCCAAAATCAATTGTTTCTTTGATGATACTCTCCCAATATCATTGCAGAATAAACTTTGGAATACAGATGATGATCAAGGGTAAGTAAGTAATTTGCTTTGTGTACACAATATTGATCACTTCTGTAGATTTGCCTGTGTGGTAATTGCCACATCTTATGTTCTGGTATGGATTACTGCACCCACTCACAGAGGCAGCTACTTTGTGCTGAGCATGCAGATGAAGCTAAGTGGTGGGAAATTTTGGCTGGGTGCAAAGGTGATTTGTCATCCAGCACCAGCTCCTCAATCTTGTAACATGGCAATTGTTTCTGTGCCCATTTCTTACCAACTGATATGCTTTGTCCAAGGCTTTGAGGGCTGGAAACTACTGGCCTTGGTACCTGCATGATGAAATTGGGAAATCAGTTTGGTAGGAGAAAATTGTTCATATGCAAACCCATAACAAATCATTTATTTTTCACTATTGCATTCCCACAGAGTAACTCTTATGCTTTCTGTAATCATTTAATACTTCTTGATATGAATTTACTTTCATGAAGTCCATGCAAGCAATTCTCAAAACTATACCCACTTAAAAAATATCAGTAGGGAATCAATAACTTCAAGTATTCAAATCATCTTTAAATCTTTATTTGCATGTTTTCTTTTGATATTAAAATTAGGATGGAGTCAAATTTGAATCTCATAATTATGGTATAGTTTGAATTTCATAGAGGGAACACAGAAAATCATGAGAGCCCAGAAATTTTGTGATAGACTCAATTCTTCTTTATTCAGAACAAGAGTCCTTACCAGCTTGAACAAAGTTTCCAGAATATAATCATCTCAGTAGAAAAAAAAACAAATAATGGGGGTAACAAGCTTATTAAAAAAGACAGAAAGAAAATTTCAGTTTATGTAAATTTAGGAATGATATTCTGGGTGGTAATTTTATTGAGAATCATAAACTCTGAAGACCTAGCCCTACATGCAGATCTTCTAAATGTTTGTATGCTGAAAGATGCAGTGTAGATGTTTCAGGTCAAAGATCCTGAAAGTACATATCCAGTTCCATGAAAAAAAAATCTGGGTGTTGTACTTCCAGATAAATATCCATTGGCTTGTACCATCTTTTAACAGAATTTCATATAGACAAAAACCTCATAGAAAGCCACTGAACTAAAGTTCTGAAGGTGAAATTGTTGCTAATAGTTTTTGTATCAAAGTCATAAATAGTAACCCATTTTATACCCATTAAAACTTCATGGATCAAGTTTTTTGTGTATCCCCAAAGTCCTGTTGAAAAATATCATGACCTTTTCTACTTTCTTTCTTTCATTACATCTTCAGTGAAATAGTTTCTCTCAATACTTGGAATGAATATGTGAAACAATGTATAGCCCTGTACCACAGTTTCATTTCCCTGGATTTTTCTGATACTGTTTCCATCTGACTTTTTACATGGTTGGGAACAGAGGAAGAAAATACCAAAAATGTTTAGTCTTTACATTTGTGTATTTCATTGATTAAAAAATGCATATGGTTATGAATACATGTTTTCCCCATTGGTTTTGACTGTTCATCTATTGCCATTAAACTTGTTTTTCATAGGAAACAGACTTCTGGTAGACGCATTCATTGTGGGGGTGTTTGTTCCTTCGATTTCCTTAAGGGATGAGGTTTCTTCTTTCAGCAAAATGTTCTGAAAATTAAAAACAAATTTTCTCCCTATTATCAGTTCAGTTCAGTTGCTCAGTTGTGTCTGACTCTTTGCGACCACATGGATTGCAGCATGCCAGGCTTCTTTCTTTAGATTGTCTCCGTGTCTGTGGAGATGGACAAAAACTAAGAACACCTTCACCCACCCTCACTGTGCATAGCTGGTCATGTGGTATAACCTGCCTCAAGGGCTCAGAAGAGAGAGCTGGAGATACTTAATGAGCGTAACCAATGGCTGCTGCCACATACACCTAGACATGCCCTGGGATTTAGGCCTTGAATCATAAAAACAATAACCTAAAGCTCCCAGAGAAACAAAGAAAAACGGACAGACACACAACTAAAACAAGTCATCTAGAAATAAATGAAGTTCAGATCAGCAACAGTTTGCTCTTTGACACGCTTTGTCTAGAATGGAGCTATGCTTTTAAAGTTTAAAGGAAATCATTTTCCACTTTGATTTTATACCAAATAAAACTATCAGTGTCCTTTGAGGGTAGAGAAGGTCATTTTTGAGATTTGGAAAGGCTCAGATAATCTATCTTCCATTCATCTTTCTTTTTTTCTTTATGAGGTTTTTTGTCAATATGCAAAAGCAGAGAACAATGAAGAATGAGATGCAGGGTTAGAGAAAAACTATTTGCTGTATAGAAGGAAGGGGATAGGGTCCTCCATGAAAGAGGTGTTCTGGTTACATGGGACCAAGAAAATCAATCTTATGATGAATAAATAAACCAAGATGGGACTAACATGTATGGTTATAAATCTAGAGGGGGTATCCATCCCAATTTCACATAGAAAATTTTTAGATTTCTGAGAGCAGTTTTCTCCGGATAGCAGTAAAATGCCTTGCACCTAGAAAATCCATATAACAAATGATTTGAAAGTAGCAGGTAGTTGCTCAATCCTGTCTGTCTCTGTGCGACCCCATGATCTGTAGCCCGCCAGGTTCCTCTGTCCATGGGATTCTCCAGGCAAGAACACTGGAGTGGGTGGCCATGCCCTTTCTCCAGGGGATTTTCCTGACATGTACATTCACAGAGTGCCCATGGGTGCTAACTCTGAGGTGGTGCAAGACAGTTCCTAAAATGTGTACCCACAATGCACAGTGTCTTGTTTGTTTTTTTTGTTTGTTTATTTTTACCTTTGGACCATTCAGTTCAGTTCAGTCGCTCAATCGTGTCTGACTTTTTGCGACCCCATGAATCGCAGCACGGCCAGGCCTCCCTGTCCATCACCAACTCCCGGAGTTCACTCAAACTCACGTCCATCGAGTCAGTGATGCCATCCAGCCATCTCATCCTCTGTCGTCCCCTTCTCCTCCTGCCCCCAATCCCTCCCAGCATCAGAGTCTTTTCCAATGAGTCAACTCTTTGAATGAGGTGGCCAAAGTACTAGAGTTTCAGCTTTAGCATCATTCCTTCCAAAGAAATCCCAGGGCTAATCTCCTTCAGAATGGACTGGTTGGATCTCCTTGCAGTCCAAGGGACTCTCAAGAGTCTTCTCCAACACCACAGTTCACAAACATCAATTCTTCGGTGCTCAGCTTTCTTCACAGTCCAACTCTCACATCCATACATGACCACTGGAAAAACCACAGCCTTGACTAGACAGACCTTTGTTGGCAAAGTAATGTCTCTGCTTTTGAATATGCTATCTAGGTTGGTCATAACTTTCCTTCCAAGGAGTAAGCGTCTTTTAAAATTTTATGGCTGCAGTCACCATCTGCAGTGATTTTGGAGCCCCCCAAAATAAAGTCTGACACTGTTTCCAATGTTTCCCAATCTATTTCCCATGAAGTGATGGGACCAGATGTCATGATCTTTGTTTTCTGAATGTTGAGCTTTAAGCCAACTTTGTCACTCTCCACTTTCACTTTCATCAAGAGGCTTTTTAGTTCCTCTTCACTTTCTGCCATAAGGATTAGCGTCTGCAATTTCTAGTACCATTTATTCTCGGCTTCTAAACCCTCAAATCACTCTGTCCATATAACACACTGAGGGTCTTGAGAACCTTCAAATGTTACACTCAGCTTCTAGACAAGCTGCAGCATGAGGGTCTTGAGTTGTTTGAAGCTCATGAAAGAGTACTAACCAGTAACCACACCGTTTTGGGCACAGGACCATCAAAAGCAGTGTGAAGAATATCAAATCATCTGGGATTGATGCTTTGTTATGAATTTCTCTCAATTTCTGTGTATCTTGGAGAAGTTCCTTAATTGTTTGTTGCCTCAGCTGGTTAGGCAAACCTTTCAACACGTGGAGATCCAGATGGTGAGGAAAGAGAGGGACCTGACCCAATGAACAAAAATATCCTTTCAGCTTCTTATTGAGTTTATTATTTTCCCAAGTGCTTGCTCTGTTTGTCATTGTTTGACACTGACCCAGGAGCAGGAAATCTCTTCACTATTAAATAACAAGAAACAAGTCAACAACAATAATGAATACAAATAGCAGTATATTGTTTCCTATTTTTGAAATCTTATTTTGCTATTATTGCATATGGGTTTCAATGCAATAGACTTAATTGTTTTTCTCTGAGGTAGTAGATATGAGGGGCAAACCCCCACCCCAAATACAGACATGAAACAGATCAAGAAATACAACATAATTTAAGAGAAGTCACTGATTGACAAGAATAGTTACATTTAAAGATTTAAGTTGGAAAGAAACACAGAACTTTGGAATAGAATTTTATTTCTTTGAACTTGTTTTGTGATATCACCATCTTGTGGCCAAATTTAAAATAATTTTCCATTGCAAACTAAGTGCTGGGTTTATTTCAATACAGCGTCCTATGAACATGTGTGTGTGTGTGTGTGTGTGCACGCACACGTGGGCTTAGTCATTCCATTGGGTCCAACTCTCTGAGGCCCCATGGACTGTAGCCCTCCAGTCTCCTCTGTCTATGGAATTTTCCAGGCAAGAATGCTGGAACGGGTTGCCATTTCCTACTCCAGAGGATTTTCCTGACCCAAGGATAGAAACTGGAGTCTCTGGAGTCTCCTGGATTGGCAAGCAGATTCTTTACCACTAGCACCACCTGGGAAGCCCCTCCTATGAATATTCTACCATATTAAACTCATCCAACACTGTCTTTTAAAAATTTACTTTAGTGTAATTTTAAGAACTGGTTTTATGTTATCTAAAATTTAAAATGTATCATCATGTAAATTATTGAGAAAGATCTTATTGTACAATTTAAGGCTAATTTAATACTAAAGAAAAGTATTTAATACTTTTAAAAAGCAACGTTACATTTGAACAAAGAAAAAGCCTGTTTACCATACATTATATATAGAAATTCATTTAAAGTCAGAACTATTTCCACTTATGAATTTATTATTTAAATATTCTAGGAAAAAAGTCAAAGAAATTCTTTTATCCTTAAGCTTTAAGATGTTCTAGCATCTAAGGTCTTGATAAGAGAAAAGTAACAATCTATTTCATAGGAAACATGGCATTAAGTATGAAAAAGTGTAGCAGAGAAAAGGCTAACACATGTGTGTGTTTGTGTGTATATATAATGACTTGTCGAATAAGACAGCTGATGTGTGTGTGCTCAGTTGTGTCTGATTCTTTGCAACCCTGTGGACTGTAGCCCACTAGGCTCCTCTGTCCTTTGGATTTCCCAGGCAAGAATACTGGAGTGGGTCGCCATGCCCTCCTCCTGGGGATCTTCCTACCAAGGGATTGAACCTGTGTCTCCTGCATTGCCAGTCTGATTCTGTACCACTGAGCCCCCTGGCAAGCCCAAAGAAGCTGGTACTAAGGTAAATACCATTTTTGCTTGAAGGAAGTCCTCCTTTCCTTCTGACAGGCCTTCAGTGTGGGGATTTGTGTTCATCGCTTCAGGGTTTGGACTGAGCTCATAGTTTTTCTGTGCTGTGGCAACTCTCACTGCATGGATGTCAGTCTACTCTAGCCACACCTCGTGTTTGTGGTGAGATAATTGCTGGTGTTTCTATCTTTGAACATCTTTTCTCTGCCTGTCTCTGGGCCTCCCATTGTGCTGTCCCTCAAGAAAACCTGCCTAGGGCAGCTCTGCCCAGGGTACCCATTTTCATTCTGTGCTTGTCAGTGTGTGGTGGAGTCACACCAGGTCTTGTCTGACGTTCTGATTAGCTGTGGATTATAGGCAGCCCCGTCAACCTAGGCTTTGGGACGAAGGTGTCACAGAGTTTTCTGTCCCTCCTGCAGGTGTAACTTTGATCCTAAGATGCCTTCCTGCTCCTCTGCCAGCAGTAGAATTTCCCTGTTCTCATACCCCAGGTGCTATAGATTTCTACTGTGACTTCAGGGGGAAATATATGTGGTCCTTTTCCATGTAGACAAAAGCTTCCCATGGAGGAGAAGGAGGAGATGGATTCGTGGAGAGTTCCAGCAATGCCCACCATTTGCATCCCCTGGGTGGCCATACAGGTAAACCTTTCCCAGGAACACCCCACCCCCTGACAAGCTTCCCCTCAGATGCCTGCTGATGTTCATGGAGGAAAAGCCCACAAGACAGAGACAATCCCCCAGTGTCTGCAGCCCAGGGAGTCACACTCTTCAGTGGCCCCTGCCCAGTCTTTAGCGAAATATCAAGCGTTCTCACTCCACTGCTAACCAACATGCCCTTGACATCCTGGCGTGTGTTTCAGGTAAGCAAAAGCTTGGAGTTTGTGTTTAGGCATCTGTAGGTGTTGTCTATTGCTAAAGAAGTGCAGTTAATTGCCTTTATCATTAAATTAGTGAATTCAAAAAAATATGTCCCTTCCCTATTTAAACGATTTCCTTACAAATATGTAGTTGTCGCATCTCCAGTCTCAGAGTCACTTGGTATCTTCAGTAGCAAATCTAGCAAAAAGCAGTGCCTGAGAGGTGGTTCATAAGTGTCTTTTAAAGGATGGGACCTGGAGACTGTCAAACAGAGTGAAGTAAGTCAGGAAGAGAAAAACAAATTTTGTATATTAATGCATATACATGGAATCTAGAAAAATGGTAGAGATGAACCCACTTTCATGGCAGGAATAGAGACACAGACATAGAGAACAAACATTTGGACACTGAAGGGGAAAGGGGGAATAGGGTAAGTTGGGAGTTGTGATTGACATATATACAGAAGTACATAGAAAATAAATAACTAATTATAACCTACTGAATAGCACAGGGAACTCTCCTTAATGCTCTGTGGCAACCTGAATGGGAAGGAAATCCAAAAGAGAGGGGCTATGTGAGTGTGTCTGTGTGTGTATATACACATATATGCATGTATGTACATATATATACACACACACAGATGTATATACACACACAGATATATATACGCACACATATATACACACATTTATACACACACACACACATACATGGCATTAGGTTGAATAGTGAGGAATGGAGATTAATGAGATTCACTCTCCCAGTCACACTATGAGCTAAACTCACGGAGCTTTGCTAACACACACACATATATATACACACACACATATATATACCCACACATACATATATGGCTGATTCATTTTTCTGTACAGTAGAAACTAACACAGCTCTATAAAGTAACTGTTTTGCAATAAAATTAATTTTAAAAATACAAAATAAAGGATAGAGAGAGCAGTAGAGAGCAGCTGCATGGGATCAACATCAAGTCTGAAAGGCCCCTGACTGATGCTGTAGGACCCCTGAGTCTGCCCCAGGCTCTGCTCAGCGTGGGTCTCTGCAGCCTCCTTTGCAACATCAGAGGAGCAGGGTTCTCTTGAGGCCCCAGAGCAGATGACTAGCCTGTAGTCTTTGAATTGCAGCCAGGGCCTGATGCTGTGGCTCTTCTGTCTGTTTCAAAACACACTTTTTATGGATTCACTGGTACGGAGACCCCAAGTGTGCATCCTGAATTAGATTCTGATGCTTTCAGAATCCAGACAGTCAGACCTCTGCCAGGAAATTGTACAGCTATCTTGTCGACAGTTTGTTCAGATTAACGAAAAGAGCAGTCCAGACACACTTCAGTAAATCAAACCAGGGGGACTATTTAAAGGAAGCAGAGGAAGCTGGTGACCCTGAACAGATGTAAGGACTAAATCTGCAGTTCCTTTCTCAACAAAGACTGAGTTGAGTGAAAGGGGGAGTTACCCTGGTAGCAGAGGCTAGGGTGACTGGCTCACGACAATTCATTAAGTTCTACCTCTGCTGAGGGTGCTATTCTATACATGTGTGTTTTACAAACAAGTTATTGTAAAAATAGCAAATAGATTTTAAAAATTTAATGAAAAACCTTATCTATAAACATTGAACATACAGATACATACAGAACTTGTAGATAAAACTAGATAAAACTAATACTAAATCTATACAACAAAACAACTGAAGCTGTACTAAATGAGGGCCCTCAGGAAAGAAGCAGTGAGGCCTCCCCTAATCTGATCCAAATGAGGCTCCTCGTGCTGTGTGGGCTCCACCACCTCTGGGGTCCAGGATGGGGTCCAGGTCCAGGTCTTCAGGGATTCAGATGAGAGCCTGCAATGACAACACAGGTGATGGAGTCCCTGGGAGGTGCAGAGTCAGACGGAGGAAGGCTCCCTGGGGAGGGTGAGCAGGACCCAGAAGACTTCCCAGGATCTAGACTTGGCTTTGGGGCTCAGATCTTCAGGGCACTGGGTCTGTTTTCTGCTCTTTGTTGAGGGTGTTGTCTGTGAGTGGGAAGCGTTTAGAAATGCCCCACAGGAGCAAGTACACCTGAGCATCTGGCCAGCAATGTTCAACTGATGGGTCCCCTGGACAGTGAGACTCAGGTGGAGGAACAGGGGACTGGGATTCAGGACTAAAAGCTTGCCCCCCCCCTTCCCTCTAGGCCCTGGGAGGAGCAGGGATCAGATGACACAGTGGGTAGGAGAATCTGCTCACCCATCCTACACTCAATACAACTGCTCCTGAGACCTGAGCATTGGAAATGGACATTTACATAGGGTCTCTATTTTCCTAAATAATCATTTCTAAACCCCAGCCAAACTCTTCTGAGGTTTAATGATTTTAAACTGTTATTATGTTGTTATAATATAAATGTATATTTTATTTGTTTAGCATATTACAACATTAAAATTTGAGAGAAGATACTGCTTTTTAAACAGTAATAAAACAAGATATGTTATTAAGGACAGAATTGGAAAAAAAAAATAAAACGAACATGAGTAAGTTAAATCCTGCCACTCATCCAAGTATGCTGCTCAGTCAGTTAGTCATGTTCGAGTCTGTGCAACCTTATGGATGATAGCCCACCAGGCTCCCCAGTCACTGGGATTCTCCAGGCAAGAATACTGGAGTGGGTTGCCATTACCTTCTCCAGTCTATCTTCCCTACCCAGAAGTTGAACCCGAGTCTCCTGTGTCTCCTGCGTTGGCAGGTGGGTTCTTTACCACCAGCACCACCATCCCAAGTGCACACGGCACTGAATTGCTTTCTGGTGATTCTTAAGTTGGAATTGGACACATACACAGAAGAATCTACACAACCTCTAACTTCAGGTTGAGAAAAGGTACCTGAGCTGACCCAGGACCCCAGGGTTCCAGATCCTGAGGGACCCCAGACTCAGACACCCCCCAGACTGGCTGGGACCCTCAGGGCCAGGGAGCACACACAGGGAGGCAGAGCTGCCAGGTGACTCCCTGACTGCACGAGCTCTGGGTGCCCGTGTCTCTTTCACTCTGTTCCTGGGAGCCCAGGACTGGGGAGGGTGGGGCCACCCGAACCTCTCTCTGCAGCTGGTGATGACCTAGGCATTCCCCCTGCTGCCTTTGGGGGGTTGGAGGGCAGAGCTGGGTCCTGCAGAGGGAAATGAGGAAGCCCCCAGTGGGGATCTTCAAAAAGAACACGCTGGAACAGCAGCTACTGGACTGCACACAGTGGCCCCACAGTGCCCCCAGCCTCCCTGCAAATGTAAGAGCTGCCGGAGGAGCCAGCCCAGCAACCTGGGGTGTCTGTGGACGGGACCTGTGCCCTGGGGAGACGTGCTAAGGGCATCCTCCACTCATCAGTGCGGATTGTTACCACCCTCTTGTCTCCACTTTTGTGGTCACACTCAGCAGCAGACCCCAGGGTTTTTGCTCATGTTTCTGAAGCACCAAGTGAGCTGGGATCATGATGGAGACACATGCCCTCGTCTGCCTCACCTTTTCAACTCAGGCCCCACGTTCACACTTCCTCCTGGTCTTTTTCATCATCACTGATGACATTTTTGCCATTCTCCAAAGAGCTGATTAGAGAGTTGTCTGACATCTGGAAGGAAGAGATCAGTCAGGCAGGTCCCAGAGCAGGAAAGCAATCATATGGAGTAGCTCAGGGCAGTGCAGACTTTATGGGGCTCCTTCAGCTTTGTGGGTCCAGACCTGCTGACAACAGCCTCAACTCCTGCTCAGGCCACTCATGGTGACAAAGCCAGGTTCAAGGGTGTAGACGTGAGGTCAGGAGCCAGGGCAATGCTAAGAAAATGGGGGAAGAGGGCTGCAGACAGATTTCATAGATTTTATATAAGCTTCTAGAACCCTAAGTGCCTACAAGACACCAAGTCCTCCAGAAGGTTAATCACAAAAAGTTGAAAAGAGGAGATGGGGAAGGGTTACAAGGAAGAGTCTATGGATCAGAGAAAGATAAAATTTTTGAAAGATATGAAAGAAGAAATAAATGA
>NW_027218919.1:0-5000 GCF_027580195.1 Bos mutus
AACAAACCTGGGTATAGGATGGTGACTTCTGAGAAGTGAAGGAGAAGGGGGCAATTCCAGGCAACAGAAGACTAGCAGAGTTATCTTCCTGGAGAAGGAAATGGGAGCCCACTCCAGTATTCTGGCCTGGAGAATCCCATGGACAGAGAAGCCTGGCTAGCTACAGTCCACAGTGTCCCAAAGAGTCGGACTCAACTGAAGCGACTTAGCACCCACGCTGGTGGCACTAGTGGTAAAGAATCCTCATGCCAAAGCAAGAGATGTGAGAGACACGGGTTTGATCCCTGGGTCGGGAAGATTCCCCTGGAGGAAAGGAAATTTTTCTAAATGATTTGATTCCCAATCCCTGAATTCCTTCACTCATTTGTGCCTTCAGGAATTATGCATGAGGTACCCCAAGGCCACGACAGTGCCACGAATGAGCTCCTGAGTTCATGTTCAGGGCGGGTGGGGGCAGGGAGACGGAGGGAACAGAGGCATTCAGCAGAACAAGTATTGAAATACAAGAGTGAAAAATAGCACCCAGAAATAAACCAGGGAAGGTGATGGACATACTGCAGAAGGCCAACATAGAGAAGGGTAGCAGGACCTTTTTCTTTGAGTTTGTGACCTTTCTGATGAAAGTTGAACAATGAGAAGAAGCCAAACTTGCAAAATCTGGGGAGGGTGGTGGAGGTAGAAGGGAGATGAAGGAAGACAATTCTGAGGCAGAAGAAGGCAGAGTGTGTTCAAGGAAAAGCCAAAGCTCTGATTTGAGTATAGGGTCCTGATGCTAAACAGCAGTTGGAGAGGGCTCTGGGTCCATAGGCCTTGGTGATCTGTGTGCATCTCACCACACACGCCTTGCAGGCACACCGTTAGAATGACTCAGCAAAGAAGCAAGGCTTCTCCTTTTCCTTCAGTAATCTAGGAAGAGAACGTTTCTCTCAATTTAATTGTTACAGGACTGAGTTCTGAACTGGGATTCAGGGACCACAGCACTCTAAATTTCTTAAAAGCCAAATCTGTGTCTTCATTTTTGTCTCCCCCACTCTGCTAGGCTTACATATGTGTGTAGTCTCTCAGTTTCATCCATGTAATCCCATGGACTGTAGCATACCAGACTCCTCTGTCCATGGAATATTCCAGCCAAGAATACTGGAGTAGGTTGCGCTTCTCCATGACATCTTCCTGACCCAGGGATCGAACCTGCATCTCCTGTATTGCAGGCAGATTCTTTACCATCTGAGCCACCAGGGAAGCCTGCTAGGCATGTAGTAGGCACTCAGCTCATAATAGTTGCAGAAACAACAAATGATCAGAATTTTGTTGCAGACCAGTTTAAGTGTGGAGAACTGATTGACTCGCATGGGTCTCAGTTTCGTCCTGCCTATCAAATAAAACACAGACTAGATGGCATCAAAATCCTTTTCATGTCTAAACTTCAGTGATGCCTCAAAGGTCAGCCTGAGATGATCCATAGGCTAGTTTCCAAATCTCTAAATCTCTAGGTTAGTGTGAAGCTGGGTTTTTAGAAAGAAATGAACACTCTCACTCTGAACCCCTGGAGAAGGATTTCTGAGACGGGGAAGGAGGCACAGTATCTCAAAATCAACTTGCACTGGTTTCAAATTGGGAAGTTGGATTTCACATTCTTGTGATGAATTTCTTTGTACTTTGGTCTTTAGATGATGACTGATAACATCTATGATCCTACTGGGGAAGCACATTTTAGATAATTTTCCCAAATGTCTTTATAGGTTATATTTCCAGAGAACCTGTTGCAACACAGCGTACAGAGACCACTGTCACTTGGGATTCACCAGGTAAGTTACCAACCAAAGGAGATGGGTAATAGATTTCCAGCCATTAGCATCATATCTGTGTATTTAATAAGCACCTATCTGTGTGATATTCTATGATACATGAGTCAAATTAAAGCAACAACACTGAAAAGAAACATTGCAAGGTTAACTCTGGCTCTTGGAATTGGAGTAATTTTTTTCTGCTATTTCAGTTCAGTTCAGTTCAGTCATTCAGTTGTGTCCAACTCTTTGCGACCCCATGAATTGCAGCACGCCAGGCCTCCCTGTCCATCACCAACTCCCGGAGTTCACCCAGACTCACATGCATCGAGTCAGTGATGCCATCCAGCCATCTCATCCTCTGTCATCCCCTTCTTCTCCTGCCCCCAATCCCTCCCAGCATCAGAGTCTTTTCCAATGAGTCAACTCTTCACATGAGGTGGCCAAAGTACTGGAGTTTCAGCTTTAGCATCATTCCTTCCAAAGAAATCCCAGGGCTGATCTCCTTGAGAATGGACTGGTTGGACGGTTGGCTAAAAAATTCCTTCGTTCATAAGATGTCATGAAAATATCGGAACAAACTTTTCGCCTGACCCTGCACTAGGGGATAAAGTGTGTAATGGTTAAAGCACAGATATGAAAGTTTCAAACCTGGCTTCACATCTGAAAACCAGGGCGCATTAAGGCAAGTTACTTTCCCTCCCTCAGCCTCACTGTTCTTATCTGAGAAATACAGGAAATATTGGTACCTGCCTACTGCTGTCAACGAGTAGTCGCCTAAGGACTAAACAAAGTCATTACCGTAATGTCCTTACTCCAGCGTCTGGCAGTAGTGAAGAGGTATTTAGCTATGCTAACAATTATAACCTAGGAAACAAACCTGGGTATAGGATGGTGACTTCTGAGAAGTGAAGGAGAAGGGGGCAATTCCAGGCAACAGAAGACTAGCAGAGTTATCTTCCTGGAGAAGGAAATGGGAGCCCACTCCAGTATTCTGGCCTGGAGAATCCCATGGACAGAGAAGCCTGGCTAGCTACAGTCCACAGTGTCCCAAAGAGTCGGACTCGACTGAAGCGACTTAGCACCCACGCTGGTGGCACTAGTGGTAAAGAATCCTCATGCCAAAGCAAGAGATGTGAGAGACACGGGTTTGATCCCTGGGTCGGGAAGATTCCCCTGGAGGAAAGGAAATTTTTCTAAATGATTTGATTCCCAATCCCTGAATTCCTTCACTCATTTGTGCCTTCAGTAATTATGCATGAGGTACCCCAAGGCCACGACAGTGCCACAGAATGAGCTCCTGAGTTCATGTTCAGGGCGGGTAAAAACAGGAGACGGAGGGAACAGAGGCATTCAGCAGAACAAGTATTGAAATACAAGAGTGAAAAATAGCACCCAGAAATAAACCAGGGAAGGTGATGGACATACTGCAGAAGGCCAACATAGAGAAGGGTAGCAGGACCTTTTTCTTTGAGTTTGTGACCTTTCTGATGAAAGTTGAACAATGAGAAGAAGCCAAACTTGCAAAATCTGGGGAGGGTGGTGGAGGTAGAAGGGAGATGAAGGAAGACAATTCTGAGGCAGAAGAAGGCAGAGTGTGTTCAAGGAAAAGCCAAAGCTCTGATTTGAGTATAGGGTCCTGATGCTAAACAGCACTTGGAGAGAGCTCTGGGTCCATAGGCCTTGGTGATCTGTGTGCATCTCACCACACACGCCTTGCAGGCACACTGTTAGAATGACTCAGCAAAGAAGCAAGGCTTCTCCTTTTCCTTCAGTAATCTAGGAAGAGAATGTTTCTCTCAATTTAATTGTTACAGGACTGAGTTCTGAACTGGGATTCAGGGACCACAGCACTCTAAATTTCTTAAAAGCCAAATCTGTGTCTTCATTTTTGTCTCCCCCACTCTGCTAGGCTTACATATGTGTGTAGTCTCTCAGTTTCATCCATGTGATCCCATGGACTGTAGCATACCAGACTCCTCTGTCCATGGAATATTCCAGCCAAGAATACTGGAGTAGGTTGCCATCCCTTCTCCATGACATCTTCCTGACCCAGGGATCGAACCTGCGTCTCCTGTATTGCAGGCAGATTCTTTACCATCTGAGCCACCAGGGAAGCCTGCCAGGCATGTACTAGGCTCTCAGTTAATAGTAGTTGCAGAAACAACAAATGATCAGAATTTTGTTGCAGACCAGTTTAAGTGTGGAGAACTGATTGACTCGCATGGGTCTCATTTTCATCCTGCCTATCAAATAAAACACAGACTAGATGGCATCAAAATCCTTTTCATCTCTAAACTTCAGTGATGCCTCAAAGGTCAGCCTGAGATGATCCATAGGCTAGTTTCCAAATCTCTAAATCTCTAGATTGGTGTGAAGCTGGGTTTCTAGAAAGAAATGAACACTCTCACTCTGAACCCCTGGAGAAGGATTTCTAAGACGGGGAAGGAGGCACAGTATCTCAAAATCAACTTGCACTGGTTTCAAATTTGAAAGTTGGATTTAACATTCTTGTGATGAATTTCTTTGTACTTTGGTCTTTAGATGATGACTGATAACATCTATGATCCTACTGGGGAAGCACATTTTAGATAATTTTCCCAAATGTCTTTATAGGTTATACTTCCAGAGAACCTGTTGCAACACAGCCTACAGAGACCCCTGTCACTTGGGATTCACCAGGTAAGTTACCAACCAAAGGAGATGGGTAATAGATTTCCAGCCATTAGTATCATATCTGTGTATTTAATAAGCACCTATCTGTGTGATATTCTATGATACATGAGTCAAATTAAAGCAACAACACTGAAAAGAAACATTGCCAGGTTAACTCTGGCTCTTGGAATTGGGGTAATTTTTTTCTGCTATTTCAGTTCAGTTCAGTTCAGTCATTCAGTTGTGTCCAACTCTTTGTGACCCCATGAATCCCAGCACGCCAGGCCTCCCTGTCCATCACCAACTCTTGGAGCCTACCCAAACTTACGTCCATCAAGTCGGTGACGCCAACCAGCCATCTCATCCTCTGTCGACCCCTTCTCCTCCTGCCCCCAATCCTTCCCAGCATCAGGGTCTTTTCCAGTGAGTCAACTCTTCGCATGAGGTGGCCAAAGTATTGAAGTTTCAGCTTCAGCATCAGTCCTTCCAATGAACACCCAGGACTGATATCCTTTAGGATGGACTGGTTGGATCTCCTTGCAGTCCAATGGACTCTCAAGA
>NW_027218919.1:7500-12840 GCF_027580195.1 Bos mutus
AACCTTTATATAAGTATATCTGTGTATACTTAATTCATTTAACTAGCCAGTAATTCTACATGATTGACAATTATTATCCTCATTTTATATATTATGAAACAAAAGTAGAGAGTGGTTAAGTCTGCTGGCCAGGGTCTCAGCTAATAACTAGTGAAATTAGTTTGAAACCAGGCATTCATGCTCTAGAGTCTGTACATTTAATCCACATATGAAACTGCTTATTCATCATCCACATTGATGTTCTGAGCTTGGCCCTATCTTATTCTTTTCTTCTTTTTTTTTTTTTTTTTCTTTTTGGTTGCACCATTTGGCATGTGGAATCCTAATTCCTAGACCAAGGGTCAAACTCACACCTCCTGCATTGAAAGTGAAGAGTCTTAACCACTGAACTGTCAGGGAAGTCCTGGCTCTTCCATACTCTTGCAACATTGTCACTTAATGTTCTACTCATGCTTTCCCTAAAGTGAATCCTGTAGTAAAGGCTCGTAGTCTGTCTTCTTTTATCACTGAGATGGTGACTGCAGCCATGAAATTAAAAGACGCTTTCTCCTTGGAAGGAAAGTTATGACCAACCTAGATGCCATATTAAAAAGCAGAGACATTACTTTGCCAACAAAGGTCCATCTAGTTAAGGCTATGGTTTTTCCAGTGGTCATGTATGGATGTGAGAGTTGGACTGTGAAGAAAGCTGTGCGTCAAAGAATTGATGCTTTTGAACTGTGGTGTTGGAGAAGACTCTTGAGAGTCCCTTGGACTGCAAGGAGATCCAACCAGTGCATTCTGAAGTAGATCAGTCCTGGGTGTTCTTTGGAAGGACTGATGCTAAAGCTGAAACTCCAGTACTTTGGCCACCTCATGCAAAGAGTTGACTCATTGGAAAAGACTCTGATGCTGGGAGGGATTGCAGGCAGGAGGAGAAGGGGGACAGAGGATGAGATGGCTGGATGGCATCACCAACTCGATGGACGTGGGTTTGGGTGAACTCCGGGAGTTGGTGATGGACAGGGAGGCCTGGTGTGCTGCAATTCATGGGGTTGCAAAGAGTTGGACATGATTGAGGGACTGAACTGCATTGCACTGAACGAACCCTAATTTTATGACTGTGATGGTAACCTTTTGCTCATTTTTATCTGGCTAAGTGATCTTTTTCTCTAGGGCTCTCCCTTTGATATTGCTACTTATTTCTCAGTCATGATGATATTTAAAAGTCAAAAGGAAAGAAAATAAATCCAGAGCACAGAAGGTGAACATAGTGCACCTGTTGAAGGCAACTGGGAAGGTGGGCCATGGCAATGGCATGTGTCTGACCAGGAGACACAGTCTCAGTCGCTAAGTCGCTCAGTCACTAAGTCATATCCAACTCTTCTCAAGCAAATCAGGCTAATATCCAATTGCTTTATAAATCTACTCAACACAAGATAAGGGTGATGTAAGACAGGGGTCCCCAACCCTTGTCAGGAACCGGGCCACATAGCAGGAGTGAGCACAGCATCATCTGTATGTACAGCCACCCCAATCGCTCACATCGCCACCTGAGCTCCACCTCCTGTCAGATCAGCAGCAGCTTTAGATTCTCACAGGCACATGGACCCTGCTGTGATCTGCACATGGAAGGTACCAGGTGTGTGCTCCTTATGAGAACCTAACGCCTGACGATCTGCGGTGCAAACGGAGACTATCATTAGAGAGGTTAATCTCAGTGTAGTCACAATAGAAACAACGTGCACAAAATGTAACGTGGGTGATTCATCCCAAAACCGTCTTCTCCCGACCCTTGTCCACGGGAAAATTGTCTTCCATGAAACTGGTCCCTGGTGCCCGAAAGATTGGGGACTACTGATGTTAGGACCTTTGAAAATGGAAGAAAAGATCCTAACGATTAGGAAACTGAAGTTTCTACATGTTTATCTAGTCTGGAGCAATATTCTTGCTGCAGGCAGTGCATTAGACTCCAATGTCTGAGTACACAGATGGTTCTAATACACAGCATCAAGAGTGAGCATACTGATCTAGTTTCTGTTTTCCCATTCATTATTGTCCAGCCAGGCATGAGAAGTATCAGTGCTGTGAGAAGTTTGGGATAATGTTTTCCTTTTTTAATTAGAATTTTTCTCATCCAGTCTAACTTCCTTAATCCCACATCTAATGTGTTTAGGGAGTTTAGCTACTCAAATGCCAATATCTTAAAATAAACCTGGCACATCTAAAGTATGTGAAATCTTCTTTAGTTCTGAAGATTCATGGTAAGCAAGAGTAACAGGACAGAAAGATATTTAGCAGGAAAAAAAATGAGATTTCAGGTTATAAATTGTTACCAACCAGAAATACCTGTCCTTCCATATGCTGGATCTGACACTGGAGGTCATTCTACTCCTGTATGTTAAGGGAATAACCTTCACATCCTCTGCTTCTGCACAACATAAATTATTATTTTTGCATCTTTTTCAGTTAGCCCTGATTTGCTAGAAGGGAAGGCTTACTTGAGAGTTAGTTGCATCATTTGGTGAGAATTTCATCTTTCAATGACATTTGGTACTCTCAACCTTTTTATTTTACATAGATTATGACAGAGCTTGTCAGACAGTTCTGCAGTCAAATAGGTGGGAATTCAAACTTCACCTCCACCATTTATCAGCTTAATGATCTTAGGCAAGTTCGGCAATGTTTCTGATGATTGTTTAATTCCTCTGCACATAATAATACGTGATAGTATACTCTCAGGTAACTGTTTTGAAGAGAAAATGTCTAGAATATAGTTAATACACAATGTGTTTGTTATGAATATTACTGTCTCAGAAATGCTAATGTCTATGATATCAGAATAATGAAGTACCTTAGGCAGAAGTCAAGTAGTCAGAAAGTCAGAAGATTACTTTTAATTAAAGAAAGCCAGACATCTCAAGTTAATAAATTTAGCACTTTTCCCTCTATGGGAAGATACAAGAGTCCGGGCTTAACTACAGTCATTCCTTTGATATACACCTTAACCATCTAGAGCCAGTAGCCTGCTTCTCTGCATCCTGAATCCCCTTAGGGTCTACAGTCTGTGGTGGCAGCAATGGCTGAAAACGTGGTGTCTGCAACATCCTTTGTTCACTGATACGGCGGGCAATTTTTTTTCCTCCACAGCATTAAGGCCTATGAAACACACCTGGATTCTAAACAGTCAACCATAAGATTTCATTTAGCTTTAACACACTATGCCAAGCACTGGGATCTTGTGGAGTTTTTAGCCTAAACCGAAGTAGAGGTCAGAGGAGGTCAGAGAAGACCTCCTAATAAAAATGGCCTTGAACTGGGACCTGAGAAGTGGATAGCCAGCCAAGAAGGGGACCACGGGAGGATATTTCAGGCAAAGAGAAGACGAGGTACAAAGTGTGGGCTTGGAGAAGAGTGTGCTGCATCTGAGGAACCAAGAGCTGTCCAGATGCCTGGACCCCAAAGGAGAGTGAAGCTGCAAGCACTGATGGGGAGGCAGGCAGGGGCTGGGGCAGGCAGGGTCTTGTAGGTGTTCATAAAGAGGAGGGGCACCGACCCATAGACTGAGCACACCTCCCTAACTAACCACTGAAACTCCGGACTCAGACAGGCAGAAAGCCTGGGGTAACGCAATCTTTGCACTCAGTGAAAACTCTAGATGGCTTCAGGTACACTTTTAGCTACCCAGGTGGCACTAGTGGCAAAGAACTCGCCTGCCAATGCAAGAGACCAGAGATGCAGGTCGATTCCTGGGTCAGGAAGATCCCCTGGAGGAGGAAATGGCAAGCCATTCCAGTATTCTTGCCTGAAGATCTCATGGATGGAGAAGCCTGATGGGCTGCAGTCCGTAGGGTCGCAAACAGTCGGACACAACTGAAGTGACTTAGCATGCATGCACTTCTTAAAAACTTTAAATTTGGTGTGGTTTTATTTTTTTGTTTTTCACTTTGGGATTTTTTTTTCTTCTAGTTGTAAAATTGTGTGCTTGTTATTGAAACATCAAAAATATTGTGTCAGTCTGCTGTGGAGGCAGGTTTCCACTATTCTTACACTCATTGTGTGCATGCCCCTTTGCATGTGGCTTGTTTCATTCATCAGTACATTCATTTTAGGCGCGATCCAGACACTCACCTCCCTGTCTCTCCATAAGAACCTGGTCAAACAATTCGTTGCTGTATGTCAACTATATCTCAAGAAAATGAGAAGATCTTTTTAAAAAAGAAAGGAAATTGGCCAAACATTTACAACAGCTAGTATTTCACTGAATATCCGCTATGTACGGAGCCCTGTTCTAGTGTGGAAGAGATCCAAAATGTGCCAGGCTTGGGATCTAGGAGCCCAGGGAAGCTTGTTTCAGAAAAGCTCACTGGTATCCACAGGGGTTATACATGTGTGCCCTAAATGTGAATGAATTGCACTGAACTAGAGAGACAGATCATTTTTGTTCATTGGCTATTCTTTATTTTTACATACTTTCATTGATTCCTAAAGAAAATCTTTCTTTCCATAATTTTAATCTCAATAGTTGCTGAACCTCAAATTCCTATAATCTAGCTACTGTTTAAAAAAGCTTGGTCTTACAGATGCAATACTATATGTAAAATACATAAACAACAAGGACCTGTTGTATAGCACAGGAGACTATATGCAATATTTAGTAATAACTGTAATGGAAAAGAACCTGAAAATTACATATATATGTGTGTGTGTGTATAACTGAATTATTTTTGAATTATAATAAATCAACTATATTTCAATTGAGAAAAGCACTTGTCCTTAAATTAGATTTTACAGCTTTGCATCTGAATGATGAAGGATAACTTAGAGATACTAGTCATTTGTCACACCATATACCTAATTTGTGTGACAATTGTTTATATACATGTAATGAATTAGGCGGGGCTTCGCAGGTGGCTCAGTGGTCAAGAATCCGCCTGCAATCAGGAGATGCAATTTCAGACCCTGGGTTGAGAAGATTCCCTGGAGAAGGAAATGGCAACCCACTCCAGTATTCTTACTTGGGAAATTCCATGGGCAGAGGAGCCTGGCAGGCTAGAGTCCATGGGGCTGCAGAAGAGTTGAACACAACTGAGCAACACAACAACCATAACAATGAATCAGGTAGTAGGACAAGTCAAGGAACAAGGTGGAAATAGGGTTTATAAGAGGGGAGAAGGTATTTTAGTTTAGGGGCAATGAATCTTGTCTGAAATATTTGAGGGTGAACTGAGTAGCTGGCAGCTGGTAGAAAGAGGAAAGCCTTGGAAATCTGTCCTTAGATAGACTGAGCAGAAGTGCCAATGACACTTTCAGTTCTTTATGGATTCTCCAGGAATCCAGTCACATTTAGCTGAGGAGCCA
>NW_027218920.1:0-5859 GCF_027580195.1 Bos mutus
ATCAGCCAAGTGATCCGGTGCATGATGACCCACGTGATCGGTGCATGATCAATTCGTGATCAGTGCATGATCAGTCGCGTGACCAGTGCATGACCAGCGCGTGATCATTGCATGATCAGCCACGTGATCAGTGTATATTAGCCGTGATCAGTGCATGATCAGTCACGTGATCAGTGCAGGATCAGTCGCGTGATCGGTGCATGATCAGCCACATGATCAGTGCATGATCAGTCGCGTGATCAGTGCATGATCAGCGCGTGATCAGTGCATGATCAGCCGCGTGATCAGTGCATGATCAGTCCGTGATCAGTGTATGATCAGCCGCGTGATCAGTGCATGATAGCCACGTGATCAGTGCATGATCAGCCCGTGATCAGTGCATGATCAGTCACGTGATCAGTGCATGATCAGCCAAGTGATCAGTGATCAGTGCATGATCAGGGCGTGATCAGTGCATGATCAGCCGCGTGATCAGTGCATGATCAGCCGCGTGATCAGTGCATGATCAGCCACGTGATCAGTGCATGATCAGCCGCGTGATCAGTGCATGATCAATCCCCACGTGATCAGTGCATGATCAGTCACGTGATCAGTGCATGATCAGCCACGTGATCAGTGCATGATCAGCCGCGTGATCAGTGCATGATCGTGATCAGTGCATGATCAGCCACGTGATCAGTGCGTGATCATTTGCGCGTGATCAGTGCCGTGATCAGTGCGTGATAGCTGCGTGATCAGTGCATGATCAGCCCGTGATCAGTGCATGATCAGCCGCGTGATCAGTGCATGATCAGCTTCGTGATCAGTGCATGATCAGCCACGTGATCAGTGCATGATCAGTCACGTGATCAGTGCATGATCAGCCATGCGTGATCAGTGCATGATCTCCGCGTGATCAGTGTATGATCAGCCACGTGATCAGTGCATGATCAGCCCGTGATCAGTGCATGATCAGCACGTGATCAGTGCATGATCAGTCACGTGATCAGTGCATGATCACGCGCGTGATCAGTGCATGATCAGCCGCGTGATCAGTGCATGATCAGCCACGTGATCAGTGCATGATCAGTCAGTGCATGATCGTGATCGCTGATGATCAGTGCGTGATCAGTGCCAGTGATCAGTTCGTGATCAGTGCATTCCATCGTGATCAGTGCATGACCAGTGCGTGATCAGTGCATGATCAGCTCGTGATCAGTGCATGATCAGCCGCGTGATCAGTGCATGATCAGCCGCGTGATCAGTGCATGATCAGTCGCGTGATCAGTGCATGATCCCGCGTGATCAGTGCATGATCACCCACGTGATCAGTGCATTTTCAGCCACGTGATCAGTGCATGCACAGTCACGTGATCAGTGCATGCACAGTCACGTGATCAGTGTATGATCAGCTTCGTGATTAGTTCATGATCAGCCAGGTGATCAGTGCATGATTGTGCACGTGATCGTGTATGATCAGCCGCGTGATCAGTGCATGATCAGCCACGTGATCAGTGCATGATCAGCCGCGTGATCAGTGCATGATCAGTCACGTGATCAGTGCATGATCAGTCACGTGATCAGTGCATGATCAGTCCGTGATCAGTGCATGATCAGCCACGTGATCAGTGCATGCACAGTCACGTGATCAGTGTATGATCAGTTTCGTGATCAGTGCATGATCAGCCACGTGATCTGTGCATGATCAGTCACGTGATCAGTGCATGATCAGCCACGTGATCAGTGCATGATCAGTCACGTGATCAGTGCATGATCAGTCACGTGATCAGTGCATGATCAGCCGCGTGATCAGTGCATGATCAGTCCGCGTGATCAGTGCATGATCAGTCACGTGATCAGTGCATGATCAGCCACGTGATCAGTGCATGATCAGCCCGTGATCAGTGCATGAAGTGCCACGTGATCAGTGCATGACCAGTCACGTGATCAGTGCATGATCAGCCACGTGATCAGTGCATGATCAGTCACGTGATCAGTGCATGATCAGCCACGTGATCAGTGCATGATCATGTCCGTGATCAGTGCATGATCAGTCACGTGATCAGTGCATGATCAGTCCACGTGATCAGTGCATGATCAGTCCGTGATCAGTGCATGATCAGCCGCGTGATCAGTGCATGATCAGCCACGTGATCAGTGCATGATCAGCCGCGTGATCAGTGCATGATCAGTCGGCATGGTCAGCCGCGTGATCAGTGCATGATCAGCCGCGTGATCAGTGCATGATCAGCCACGTGATCAGTGCATGATCAGTCACGTGATCAGTGCATGATCAGCCCGTGATCAGTGCATGATCAGCCATGCGTGATCAGTGTGCATGATCAGCCGCGTGATCGTGTGCATGCCCGTGTCAGTGCGTGATCAGCCCACGTGATCAGTGCGTGATCAGTGACGTGATCAGTGCATGATCAGCCACGTGATCAGTGCATGACCAGCCACGTGATCAGTGTATGATCAGCCGCGTGATCAGTGCATGATCAGCCACGTGATCAGTGCATGATCAGCCACGTGATCAGTGCATGATCAGCCACGTGATCAGTGCATGATCAGTCGCGTGATCAGTGCATGATCAGTCGTGATCAGTGCATGATCAGCCACGTGATCAGTGCATGATCAGCCACGTGATCGGTGCATGACCAGTCCCGTGATCAGTGCATGTCAGCCCGTGATCAGTGCATGATCAGCCGCGTGATCAGTGCATGATCAGTCACGTGATCAGTGCATGATCAGCCCGTGATCAGTGCATGATCAGTCACGTGATCAGTGCATGATCAGGCGTGATCAGTGCATGACCAGTCGCGTGATCGGTGTGCATGATCAGTCCCGTGATCAGTGCATGATCAGTCCGTGATCAGTGCATGATCAGTCGCGTGATCAGTGCATGATCAGTCACGTGATCAGTGCATGATCAGCCACGTGATCAGTGCATGATCAGCCGCGTGATCAGTGCATGATCAGTCGCGTGATCAGTGCATGATCAGCCGCGTGATCAGTGCATGATCAGTCACGTGATCGGTGCATGATCACCACGTGATCAGTGCATGATCAGCCACGTGATCAGTGCATGATCTGTCACGTGATCAGTGCATGATCATCCACGTGATCAGTGCATGGGCAGGCGTGATCAGTGCATGATCAGGGCGTGATCAGTGCATGATCAGTCCGCGTGATCAGTGCATGATCAGCCACGTGATCAGTGCATGATCAGCCGCGTGATCAGTGCATGACAGCCACGTGATCAGTTCATGATCAGTCACGTGATCTGTGCATGACCAGGCCCGTGATCAGTGCATGATCAGCCACGTGATCAGTGCATGATCAGCCCGCGTGATCAGTGCATGATCAGCCAGCGTGATGGGTGTATGATCAGTCGTGATCATGCGGTCATGGTAGCTACGTGATCAGTGCATGATCAGCCACGTGAGTAGTGCATGATCAGCCACGTGATCAGTGCATGATCAGTCACGTGATCAGTGCATGATCAGTCATGTGACCAGGACATGGTAGCTGCGTGATCATTGCATGGTCAGCCACGTGAGCAGTGCATGATAGCCACGTGTTCAGTGCATGATCAGCCACGTGATTAGTGCATGATCAGCCACGTGATCAGTGCATGATCAGACACGTAATCAGTGCATGATCAATCACGTGATCATTGTATGATCAGCCACGTGATCAGTGCATGATCAGCCACGTGATCAGTGCATGATCAGTCACGTGATCAGTGCATGATCAGTCACGTGGCGAATACATGGGAGCTCACGTGATCATTGCATGATCAGCAATGTGATCAGTGCATGATCAGTCGCGTGTACAGTGCATGATAAGTCACCTGATCAGTGCATGATCAATTATGTTATCAGTGCATGATCAGTCACGTGACCAGTACATGGTAGCTGCGTGATCATTGCATGATCAGCCACGTGAGCAGTGCATGATAGCCACGTGATCAGTGCATGATCAGTATCGGGAGCACAGTATGATCAGCCACTTGATCAGTGCATGATAGCCAGCGTGATCACTGCATGATTTGTCACATGATCAGTGTATGATCATCCCGTGATCAGTGCATGGGCAGTCATGTGATCAGTGCATGATATAGGCGTGATCAGTGCATGATCAGTCTCGTGATCAGTGCATGATATCGTGATCAGTGCATGATCAGTCAGCTGATGGGTGTATGGTCAGTCACGTGACAGGTACATGGTAGCTACATGATCATTGCATGATCAGCCACGTGAGTAGTGCATGATAGCCAAGTGATCAGTGCATGATCCCGCGTGATCAGTGCATGATAGCCCGCGTGATCATTGCATGATAGCCACGTGATCAGTGCATGATCAGTCACGTGATCGTGTGTGATCAGCCACATGATCAGTGCATGATATCCACGTGATCAGTGCATGATAGCCACGTGATCACTTCATGGTAATCACGTTATCTCTGTATGACCAGGCGCGTGATCAGTGTATGCTCAGCCATGTGATCAGTGCATGATAGCCACGTGATCAGTGCATGATCAATTATGTTACCATTGCATGATCAGTCACGTGACCAGTGCATGTTAGCAACTTGATCATTGCAGGATCAGCCACGTGAGCACTGCATGATAGACCGTGATCAGTGCATGATCAGCTACATGGCGGTGTATGATCAGCCACGTGATCAGTGCATGATCGAACACGTGAACAATGTATGATCAGCCATGTGATCAGTGCATGATACCTCGTGATCAGTTCATGGTTAGTCACGTGATCTGTGCATGACAGGCGCGTAATCAGTGCATGATATCCACGTGATTGGTGAATTATAGCCAGCTGATCAGTTCGCGATTAGTCACGTGATCTGTGCATGACCAGGCGCGTGAACAGTGTATGATCCGCCGCGTGATCAGTGCATTATAGCCACGTGATCAGGGCATGATCAGCCACGTGATCAGTGCGTGAACAGTCGCGTGATCAGTGCATGATGAGCCCGCGTGATCAGTGCATGATCAGATGCGTGACCAGTATGTGGTTGCTATATGATCATTGCATGAGCAGCCAAGTGAGCAGTGCATGAAGCCACGTGATCAGTGCATGATCAGTCACCTGATGGGTGTATGATCAGTCACCTGCCGGTACATTGTAACTACATGATCACTGCATGATCAGCCGCGTGATCAGTGCATGGTAGCCACGTGATCAGTGCATGATCAGTCACGAGATCAGTGCATGATCAGTCACCTGATGGGTGTATGATCAGTCACCTGATCGGTACATTGTAACTACATGAGCACTGCATGATCAGCCACGTGAGCAGTGCATGATAGCCGCGTGATCAGTGCATGATCAGTCATCTGATGGTGTATGATGATCAGTGACCCGTACATGGTAGCTACATGATCATTGCATGATCAGCCACGTGGGGAGTGCATGATAGCCACGTGATCAGTGCATGATCAGTCACGAGATCAGTGCATGATCAGTCATGTGACCAGTACATGGTAGCTCGTGATCATTGCATGATCAGCTCGTGAGCAGTGCGTTATAGCCACGTGATCAGTGCATGTTCAGCCGCGTGATCAGTGCATGATCAGTCACGTGATCAGTGTGCATGATCAGCCGCGTGATCAGTGCATGACCAGGCGCGTGATCAGTACATGATCAGTCACGTGAACAGTGCATGATCATTTCGTGATCTGTGCATGGCGAATCGCGTGACCATTATATGGTAGCTCGTGATCATTGCATGACCAGACACGTGAGCAGTGCATGATCAGCCACATGATCAGTGCATGATCAATTCGTGATCAGTGCATGATCAGCCACGTGATCAGTGCATGACCAGGGCGTGTTCAGTGTATGACCAGCCAATGTC
>NW_027218921.1:0-12528 GCF_027580195.1 Bos mutus
GACACATGTTCCATCGCTGGGTTGGGAAGATCCCCTGGAGAAGGGAATGCCAACCCACTCCAGTATTCTTGCCTGGAAAATCCTGTGGACAGAGAAGCCTGTCAGGCTACAGTCCAGGAGGTTGCTGAATCAGACAAGACTGTGTGACTGAGCATGTATGCGCTCTTACTATTACAAATATATCTACAGTGAATAGACTTGTGACATCATCTTATACAGTTTTTATCAGTGTGTCTTTGAGTTTGATCCTGAGATATACTATTGAAGTAAGGGTGTAAAGAAAGCATATATAATCTTGCTCATTACTGCCAAATTCTCCTTCAGAAATGCTGTACCTTTTGCCTTTTCTTCATCAGTATATGAGAGTGCCAATTTCCCCGTGTTTCATTAGTACTGTTGCCAGAGTTTTGAATTTTGCCAATCAGATAGTAGATAAGTGGTATATCAGTGTATGTTTTAACTTACATTTCCCTCAATGTGGACAAATTTGCGTATCTTTTTTATATGGTTAAAACCCAGTCCTGTTTTCTTCTTCCTTTTGTACTATTAATTGTCATTTGGGGCCGAATTTCTATAGGGTTTCTGACTTTTTCTTCTTTTCAAAAAAAAGTTGGCAACCCTATGGACTGTAGCCTGCCAGGTTCTCCTGTCTGTGGGATTCTCTAGGCAAGAATACTGGAGTGGGTTGCCATGCCCTCCTCCAGGGGATCTTCCTGACCAAGAGATCAAACCCACATCTCTTATGTCTCCTGCATTAGCAGGTGGGTTCTTTAACACTAGCACCACCCGGGAAGCCCTCTTTATATCTTAGGGATTTGCTACAATCTTGCCCTTTTTGTCTCTGATTGAAGTGGAAAACGTTTTTCCCAGTTGTTATTATTATTATTTTTTTTTGCTGAGTTTATGATATCTTTTTGGACTTCCCTGGTGGCTCAGATGGTAAAGCGTCTGTCTACAATGCGGGAGACCCAGGTCCGAGCCCTGGGTTGGGAAGATCCCCTGGAGAAGGAAGTGGCAATCCACTCCAGTACTATTGCCTGGAAAATCCCATGGACAGAGGAGCCTGGTAGGCTACAGTCTATGGGGTTGCAAAGAGTTGGACACGACTGAGCCACTTCACTTTCACTTATGGTATCTTTAGGGACTCCTATTAATAGAATTTGGAAGTTGCTGAAAACAGGCCAGTAGCACATTAGAGCTACAACTCCATAGGCAAACTCCAGGGGGAGCAGGAGACGCGAAAAAGTTTAGAAGAACCTAGAACCTCTAGCTGGGCTAATTGGCAATGGCCTTCCCATGTACAAAGCCAGTATGTAAAGGCTGGGAGAGGTGGTTGTTTTTTCCAAAATGCCCAAATTCCAGCAAAACGTTACAAGACATACAAAGGAAAAGACAAACCTGGCCCAATCAAAGGAATAAAATAAAACTCCAGAAACCAACCCTAATGAAACTCAGATCTACAAGCTGTCAAAGAATTTTAACTGACTGGCATAGAGATACTCAAAGAGCTAAAAGAAAACACACATAATCAACTAAACAATAATCATGTAAAGGATGCCTGAACAAAATGAAAATAGCAATAAAAACAGAAACTACAAAAAGGAACCAACTAGAAATTCTTGGGGGTGAAAAATACAATAATTGAACTGAAAATTTCGTGAGAGCAATTCAACAGCAGACTTGAGTACAGAGAAGAAAGAATCAGTGAAATTGAAGACAATTCATCAGAAATCATTGAGTCAGAGGAAGAAATAGAAAAAAAAAAAAAGAATGAAGACAAGTGAAAAAAAGTGAGGAAAGCCTATGGGGAGCTATCAAAAAGATTGTTATAAACATGATGGGAATCCAAGAAGAAGAGAGAGACAGGGATGTAAACACAAGGACTGGAGACCAATCCCAGGGCAAGGATTGCTGTTGACTGCAGGGAGATGGCCCAAGTGAATGGGGTGGAGGAGTTCATAGTGGGGAATGCCTTTGGAGTAAATCTGGGCAGCCATGGAGGCAGGGTGCTACTACTGAATCATGTGCAGGGGGTGGAGCCATCACTGTGTGGTCCCCACACACTGGAACCAGCAGCTGACCAATAGAGAAAGACCACAGAGAGAGTGGCCCTTTGAGTGCCTGATGCACCAAGCAATAGAGAAGGACCCTGGCCAGGGGGGTCCTTTGAATGCCTCCTGTGCCAAGCAATAGAGAAGGACCAGCCAGGGAGGCACTTTGAGTGTCAGCTGCCAGAAGCTAGAAAAGGACTATAATAGCGCCATATCTTCTGTGCCCATGGCCACTGGCTTCACTAGACACCTGGTGCCACTGGGATCTTCACTATCCAAGCAGCCATACTGCCTCCATGCTCAGTTCTCATGGGGCAGAGACGCCAGAAGCAAGGAAAAAAGTCTAAAGTACCATAACACCTGAGTCCATGATGGCTGGCTTCCCTGAACACCTGGTGCTGCCAAGGTCCCTGCAATCCAAGTAGCCATGCCTCCTCCACACCTAGTCCTCACTGGGGCAGACCCAAGTCCTCCAGGGCAGCCTCAGGAGCAAACTCCTGTAGATGACCCACATGTAGAGGTGGGGATAAAACCACAGTTGAGCTCCAGGGGTGGAATAATTAAGTAAGAGGAATGAAAACCTTTTTGCCAGCTGTACAAGCTGCAGTTTAAATCCACATGATCAACTAGGTAAACTTTGTGTCTATGCAATATATAAAAGGAAGCTGGATGTTTCCACAAAAGAAAATGCCCTAATTCTGACAGCTGTGGACACTGGAGGCAAGAATACACAGGGAATAGGGCCAGATTAGAGTCTGAGCTATCCCCACAGCAGGTCCAGAGACCGGCAGCCCCCAGTATTGGAGGGCTTCCTAGGGAGGTGGAGGTGGGCTGTGGCTCACAGCAGGGAAAGGACACTGACAGCTAAGACCTGAGAAAAACATTTGTAATTATTTTTATATTTTTATTCATTCTATAATTTGTTCTGGATTTTTTTCTTCCTCTTTTTTTTTCTCCATTGCTGTGGTTGTGTTATTATTAACTCTATCTAAGATTTTAGAATTAAAGTCACAATTTTTATTTCCTTTATGTACTTCTAAAGTTGGCTTTCTGTGGTTCTGTGGTCTTTTTTTGTTGTTTTGTTTTGTTTTGAGTTTTGTTCTTTTCTTCTTGTAGTCATTCTTTGATATGTAAATTTTATGCTTCTATTTAACTTTGCTTCTCTGTTTCTTTTCTTCTTTTTTTCACCATGTTTGTCAATTTGTTTTGTTTTGTTTGCTTCATTCCTCAGTTGGCATTCTGCTTTGGTCTTGTTTTGCATTTTAGTTAGTTTTGTTTTTAATTTGTTGTATCATTTTGGTTTCCTTTGCTTGCCAGATCATTCCTTGTACTTTGTTTTCTTTAGATTGTTTTGGTTTTATGTGTGTGTGTTTCTTTGTTTTTGTTTCTGTTTGAATGATTTTGCATTTGCCATTGGTAAAAGGTTCATTTTTGTTTCTTGTTTTTTGTTTAGTTTTGTTTTGTTTGATTGTTTTAATACCCTTTATTGCCATAACAAATGGCTTGGGAGACTTAGTTCCCCAACCAGAGATGGGGCTTGAACCTCTGAGGTTGTAGTGCTGAGTCTAGGACACTACACTGCCAGAGGATTCCTGACCCCAGGGAGTATTAATTAAGAAGAATTCCCAAGAAAGACTCCAACTGTATTGAAGACCTGGCACCACCCAATAGCTGGCAGCACCCAGCACAGAATACCTCAAAAACAACAAGCAAGACAAGAACACATATCCAGTTATCAGCAGATAAGACTACCACAGACATCCCAAAACACACCAAATCACACAGCCTTGACCAAAAGGGGGAAAAGTTCTCCTCCTCCCACTAGAACACAGGCACAATGCCTTCCCAACACAAAGCCTGAAAAGAAGAAACTGTACCAACCCTCAACCAATTCGGCCCCAAATGACAAAAGCAAGAGGGACTAGAAAAGGAAGAAGTGCTCAGTTGCTCAGGTTTTATATTTATAAAAATATTTTATTTATTTGTACATAATTATTTTTATATATTATACATATAATATATTATATATAATATATAATATATATAATATATATTATTTGCAATATTCAAAATCTGGCAATATATATATAATCAGACAGTTTTGTCTGATTACTGTGAAGAACAGTCTTGTCTGCATTTCTGAATATAATATTTTGTATAATAGCAATATATATATATATAATTTATATATACACAGAATGTATATAATATATATTAAATATATTTATAAATATAAAAATTTTATTTAAGATGATGTCACAAGTCTATTCACTGTAGATATATTTGTAATAGTAAGAGCGCATACATGCTCAGTCACACAGTCTTGTCTGATTCAGCAACCTCCTGGACTGTAGCCTGACAGGCTTCTCTGTCCACAGGATTTTCCAGGCAAGAATACTGGAGTGGGTTGGCATTCCCTTCTCCAGGGGATCTTCCCAACCCAGCGATGGAACATGTGTCTCTTGTGTCTCCTGCATTGGCAGGCGGATTCTTTAAAACTGTGCCACCTGGGAAGCCCACAATACATCTTACACGAAGCATCGAAAATAGTCAAGCGTACAGAAGCAGACAATAGGATGGTGGTTTCCAGGGGATGGGAGAAGGGGGCTATGGAGAGTAGTTGTTTGCGAATATAAAGTTACAGTTGTACAAGATGAGTGTGTGCTGGAGATCTGCTGTGTAACATGGTGCCTGTACTCAACGACAAAGGGCATGTTTTTAAGTGAGAAAAGGCAAGGTGGAGAAGTTTGTGTAGATTATGCAGCATTCATCTGAGAAAGACGAGGGAGGGTAGCGAATGTCTGTCTCTTGATGAGAGATACACATCCCATGGCCAGGGAACACCAGTTGCCCCATCCCTTTAACCTTTAAGAAATCTGTTAACAACATCCCTGCATGAGTCTTGCTTATTCTGGCCTTTACCAGACAAGGCATGTTTGCTCATAAACAATGCTGACAACTCATTTTGCTCAATATTTGTTCCAGATCATTCGATTTTTAAAAATCAGTAACGAATACTTTCCCCTCACTTTAGGCTGTTCTTGGTCAGAAACCAGTGGCAGCAGCCCTGCAGTGTTAGTGTGCCCTAAGTTGAAAGAGATGCCTTTCTGGGCAAGAGCTGAAAGCAGTAGAGTGCTGGAGAGGACTCTTACTGGAACATAAAAGGCGAGTATCACATTGTCAGGAATTTCGTGAGCCAGCTGTTAAACACAGCTGTTATTAAAACTAAATGTATAAAGTAACAAATGCATTACATATGCATTATATTGAAAATGAACATAATATATGATCAAAAGTCATCGATTTCTAATTACTTTCCTACCTTTTACTATTATCTATGCTCTTGAGATTATGTATATTTATTGTAACTGAATGATGGAAATGCATCTCCTCCCAACTCCGCATCAAAGGACATCTCATTGGTAGCTTGAAATTGGCAAATGCTACAACACAGGGCGGTTCATGCAACCCTCCTTCTTCCCCCAGCCTGTTGTTAATCATTTACCTGCATAGCATTGGTTGAGACTAATCCACTCTGCAGATGCTCTGGTGTGATGGATAGCCTCAGACCTAATCAATGCTGTCATACAACATATCAGAGTCAAGAGCTAACTCACACTGTTATGTAAAGTGATATTTTAAATGCGTGAACTGGAGTAGTGACCAAAGGATAGTTCGCAAAAGATGTTAGATGTCTAACATTTATAACAATATCCTACGATGCCTATACTATGCCATTCAGAGACTTTTTAAAAAGGTATAGCTCAACACGTGTGGGGGTATGGTGAGGGTGGGTGGGCAGGATCTTGAACATCAGCAGAGGACTGAGAAACAGGTGAAAGTAAGATTTGATTGATCACCACAGAATGTTACTTTGAGTACAAAATAAAGGGATGGTTTTTGAAAGACCCTCCTAGCTGGGTGTCTGCCACTTCAAGTTTCGAACCTCTCACTGGACATTTTGTAAAAAAAAAAAAAAAAGAAAGAAAAGAAAAGAAAAGTAAACTTATTAGCTAATTTCGGGCAAATCAAAGAGAAAGGAGTCTCCCCCCGCCCCCCAACCACCTTTGCCTTAAAATTTCCCTTCAAGTACTTGTGCAAGTTACTTTTCCTCTTTGAGCACATTTCCTGATGTGTAAAAGGGTATGAAAGTGGAGAATGAAAAAGTTGGCTTAAAGCTCAACATTCAGAAAACGAAGATCATGGCATCTGGTCCCATCACTTCATGGGAAATAGATGGGGAAACAGTGGAAACAGTGTCAGACTTTATTTTTCTGGGCTCCAAAATCACTGCAGATGGTGACTGCAGCCATGAAATTAAAAGACGCTTACTCCTTGGAAGGAAAGTTATGACCAACCTAGATAGCATATTCAGAAGCAGAGACATTACTTTGCCAACAAAGGTCCGTCTAGTCAAGGCTATGGTTTTTCCTGTGGTCATGTATGGATGTGAGAGTTGGACCGTGAAGAAAGCTGAGCGCCGAAGAATTGATGCTTTTGAACTGTGGTGTTGGAGAAGACTCTTGAGAGTCCCTTGGACTGCAAGGAGATCCAACCAGTCCATTCTGAAGGAGATCAGCCCTGGGATTTCTTTGGAAGGAATGATGCTAAAGCTGAAACTCCAGGACTTTGGCCACCTCCTGTGAAGAGTTGACTCACTGGAAAAGACTCTGATGCTGGGAGGGATTGGGGGCAGGAGGAGAAGGGGACGACAGAGGATGAGATGGCTGGATGGCATCACTGACTCGATGGATGTGAGTCTGGGTGAACTCCGGGAGTTAGTGATGGACAGGGAGGCCTGGTGTGCTGCGATTCATGGGGTCGCAAAGAGTCGGACGACTGAGTGACTGAACTGAACTGAACTGAACTGAACGCTGAGCTTACAGAACTACTATGAGGTTATATGAGCTTAGTGTTCAGTGAACACAGACTAACCAAATGATAATGATTCTTCTTTGTATCTCCTGGGTCCTTCAAAATAGGTCCCATATCTAACTAATTTCCCCTCTTTGAGTCTTCTTGTCCAGATTGGCTTTAGTTTCTCCCCACTGTAAAATACGTACTGGACTAGAATCAAACCAGCATTCTACTGGCCAAAGTTGGCCTGCTTGGAAGTTTTTGTTTGGCCCATTTGAAGAGTTTAGAGGATACCAGAGCCAACATTTCACAATTGAGATATTTTGCATAGAAATCTAGAGTTTCATCTTATCTTTATTTTTTTTTAATTTTTTTTTTATTTTTAAACTTTACAATATTGTATTAGTTTTGCCAAATATCGAAATGAATCCGCCACAGGTATACCTGTGTTCCCCATCCTGAACCCTCCTCCCTCCTCCCTCCCCACACCCTCCCTCTGGGTCGTCCCAGTGCACCAGCCCCAAGCATCCAGTATGGTGCATCGAACCTGGACTGGCGACTCGTTTCATACATGATATTATACATGTTTCAATGCTATTCTCACAAATCTCCCTACCCTCTCCCTCTCCCACAGAGTCCATAAGACTGATCTATACATCAATGTCTCTTTTGCTGTCTCGTACACAGGGTTATTAATACCATCTTTCTAAATTCCATATATATGCGTTAGTATACTGTATTGGTGTTTTTCTTTCCGGCTTACTTCACTCTGTATAATAGGCTCCAGTTTCATCCACCTCATTAGAACTGATTCAAATGTATTCTTTTTAATGGCTGAGTAATACTCCATTGTGTATATGTACCACAGCTTTCTTATCCATTCATCTGCTGATGGACATCTAGGTTGCTTCCATGTCCTGGCTATTATAAACAGTGCTGCGATGAACATTGGGGTACACGTGTCTCTTTCCCTTCTGGTTTCCTCAGTGTGTATGCCCAGCAATGGGATTGCTGGGTCATAAGGCAGTTCTATTTCCAGTTTTTTAAGGAATCTCCACACTGTTCTCCATAGTGGCTGTACTAGTTTGCATTCCCACCAACAGTGTAAGAGGGTTCCCTTTTCCCCACACCCTCTCCAGCATTTATTGCTTGTAGACTTTT
Organism: Bos mutus; assembly: GCF_027580195.1. Taxonomy (NCBI): domain Eukaryota; kingdom Metazoa; phylum Chordata; class Mammalia; order Artiodactyla; family Bovidae; genus Bos; species Bos mutus. The sequence continues at coordinate 8,070 of NW_027218921.1, forward strand.
GGATCGCAGCCATTCTGACTGGCGTGAAATGGTACCTCATAGTGGTTTTGATTTGCATTTCTCTGATAATGAGTGATGTTGAGCATCTTTTCATGTGTTTGTTAGCCCTCTGTATGTCTTCTTTGGAGAAATGTCTATTTAGTTCTTTGGCCCACTTTTTGATTGGGTCATTTATTTTTCTTGAGTTGAGCTGTAGGAGTTGCTTGTATATTTTTGAGATTAGTTGTTTGTCAGTTGCTTCATTTGCTATCATTTTCTCCCATTCTGAAGGCTGCCTTTTCACCTTGCTAATAGTTTCCTTTGTTGTGCAGAAGCTTTTAAGGTTAATTAGGTCCCATTTGCTTATTTTTGCTTTTATTTCCAATATTCTGGGAGGTGGGTCATAGAGGATCCTGCTGTGATGTATGTCGGAGAGTGTTTTGCCTATGTTCTCCTCTAGGAGTTTTATAGTTTCTGGTCTTACGTTGAGATCTTTAATCCATTTTGAGTTTATTTTTGTGTATGGTGTTAGAAAGTGTTCTAGTTTCATTCTTTTACAAGTCGTTGACCAGTTTTCCCAGCACCACTTGTTAAAGAGATTGTCTTTTCTCCATTGTATATTCTTGCCTCCGTTGTCAAAGATAAGGTGTCCATATGTGCGTGGATTTATCTCTGGGCTTTCTATTTTGTTCCATTGATCTATATTTCTGTCTTTGTGCCAGTACCATACTGTCTTGATAACTGTGGCTTTGTAATAGAGCCTGAAGTCAGGTAGGTTGATTCCTCCAGTTCCATTCTTCTTTCTCAAGATAGCTTTGGCTATTCGAGGTTTTTTGTATTTCCATACAAATTGTGAAATTATTTGTTCTAGCTCTGTGAAGAATATCGTTGGTAGCTTGATAGGGATTGCGTTGAATCTATAAATTGCTTTGGGTAGTATACTCATTTTCACTATATTGATTCTTCCAGTCCATGAACATGGTATATTTCTCCATCTATTAGTGTCCGCTTTGATTTCTGTCACCAGTGTTTTATAGTTTTCTATATATAGGTCTTTAGTTTCTTTAGGTAGATATATTCCTAATATTTTATTCTTTCCGTTGCAATGGTGAATGGAATTGTTTCCTTAATTTCTCTTTCTGTTTTCTCATTATTAGTGTATAGGAATGCAAGGGATTTCTGTGTGTTGATTTTATATCCTGCAACTTTACTATAATCATTGATTAGTTCTAGTAATTTTCTGGTGGAGTCTTTAGGGTTTTCTATGTAGAGGATCATGTCATCTGCAAATAGTGAGGGCTTTACTTCTTCTTTTCCAACTTGGATTCCTTTTATTTCTTTTTCTGCTCTGATTGCTGTGGCCAAAACTTCCAAAACTATGTTGAATAGTAATGGTGAAAGTGGGCACCCTTGTCTTGTTCCTGACTTTAGAGGAAATGCTTTCAATTTTTCACCATTGAGGATAACGTTTGCTGTGGGTTTGTCATATATAGCTTTTATTATGTTGAGGTATGTTCCTTCTATTCCTGCTTTCTGGAGAGTTCTTATCATAAATGGATGTTGAATTTTGTCAAAGGCTTTCTCTGCATCTATTGAGATAATCATATGGTTTTTATTTTTCAATTTGTTAACGTGGTGTATTACATTGATTGATTTGTGGATATTGAAGAATCCTTGCATCCCTGGGATAAAGCCCACATGGTCATGTGTGTATGATCTTTTAATGTGTTGTTGGATTCTGATTGCTAGAATTTTGTTAAAGATTTTTGCATCTATGTTCATCAGTGATATTGGCCTGTAGTTTTCTTTTTTTGTGGGATCTTTGTCAGGTTTTGGTATTAGGGTGATGGTGGCCTCATAGAATGAGTTTGGAAGTTTACCTTCCTCTGCAATTTTCTGGAAGAGTTTGAGCAGGATAGGTGTTAGCTCTTCTCTAAATTTTTGGTAGAATTCAGCTGTGAAGCCGTCTGGACCTGGGCTTTTGCTTGCTGGAAGATTTTTGATTACAGTTTCAATTTCCGTGCTTGTGATGGGTCTGTTAATATTTTCTATTTCTTCCTGGTCCAGTTTTGGAAAGTTGCACTTTTCTAAGAATTTGTCCATTTCTTCCACGTTGTCCATTTTATTGGCATATAATTGTTGATAGTAGTCTCTTATGATCCTTTGTATTTCTGTGTTGTCTGTTGTGATCTCTCCAGTTTCATTTCTAATTTTATTGATTTGATTTTTCTCCCTTTGTTTCTTGATGAATCTGGCTAATGGTTTGTCGGTTTTATTTATCCTTTCAAAGAACCAGCTTTTGGCTTTGTTGATTTTTGCTATGGTCTCTTTTGTTTCTTTTGCATTTATTTCTGCCCTAATTTTTAAGATTTCTTTCCTTCTACTAACCCTGGGGTTCTTCATTTCTTCCTTTTCTAGTTGCTTTAGGTGTAGAGTTAGGTTATTTATTTGACTTTTTTCTTGTTTCTTGAGGTATGCCTGTATTGCTATGAACTTTCCCCTTAGGACTGCTTTTAAAGTGTCCCATAGGTTTTGGGTTGTTGTGTTTTCATTTTCATTAGTTTCTATGCAAATTTTGATTTCTTTTTTGATTTCTTCTGTGATTTGTTGGTTATTCAGCAGCGTGTTGTTCAGCCTCCATTAGTTGGAATTTTTAATAGTTTTTCTCCTGTAATTGAGATCTAATCGTACTGCATTGTGGTCAGAAAAGATGCTTGGAATGATTTCTATTTTTTTGAATTTACCAAGGCTAGATTTATCAAGAGATGTGGCAACAATGAGTCTGCATTCCTGTAGGGCAGCACTTGGCAAGAGCCAAGTGACAGCTGCTCCCTTAGGTAGAGCATGCACTCTCAGTTGGCCAGGCCCCATCTGGCTTGCTCTACTCATTTATATAATCTGCTTGATCCTGCAGACATCTGAATTTGTGGCCTTCTGGACAACTGGAAGCAGTCATTGCCAGGCAGGGTGTAGGCACTTACTTGCTGAATGAGTAAATCTCCTACCCATTTTTTTTCTCTACCATTTCCTTAACAACCATGTTAAGAAATCCCAGTTATTGAGGAAAGTGATTGTCCCTTTGAAAAGTGAATTGAACATGGTAAACTCAGGGTACTCTAGGTTATACTGTGGTAACAAGCAACACCAATATTTCAGTGCCTTACAATGAAGGTTTATTATTTTCACACATACACAAACCTAGACACAAAATGAAAACATCCTCAGATTTTCAGATGCGTGGATAAGTACATGAGCATGCGGGTATCATGAATCAAAATAACCTCTGGCTGATGAACAGATGAACTCACACAGAACCCTACTTAGAGACTGATGAGCTTAGATTGCAAAACCCTGTTTTCATAAGAGACATTATAAGACCCCAGGATCCAAGAGAGTAAAGGATGGAGGTAGAGGAATACCCACCCTCAGTCAAGGAATTGTCCCATATAATAAAAAGCACCTAAAACTTATAAAAGAGCCTAAACGCTTTTTTTTTTTTTTTAAATACAGTAAGAATTTTGGACATTAAGCATTTTGCAAATGCATAAATATACAGCATTCTAATGAGTTTCCCACTTCTGGGCTTCTAGTTCAAGAGGGAGATGCACCCCAGGTGACCAATAGGCAGAGAAATGGAGATGGCCGGCCTAGGTCAAAGAGAGGGGCTAGAAGGCTGAGGTCCTTTATCTTCATCAGGAGCTGTCAACACACAAAAAAAGGGTCAGGGCCAGGTCACATCCATTTGTCCTCCCAGCTCTCCCCTCTTTTTGTTCCACCCAGTCAAAGCTGTGTCATCTTGGACTATATTGCACAGAACTCCCTTGATTTGCCCATCTCAATTCTCGCTTCCTCCAATCCCTCCATCACAGCAGCCACATTTCTTTTTGTCAAGCCCAGGGTCTCCAAACATGCTCCTCTCTAGTTCAGACATTCCTTGGTCCCTCATCACCCACAGTTGCTGGCCAAACCTCTTAAGCCTGGCAGGCAGACCTCCGTGACTGGTAGCCTCTCCCCGCTCATCTCTTCCATCGCGTTCTAGCAGTTCCTCCAGGGTTGCCTGCTTCACTCACACTCCATATCACAGTCCATTTTGATCTGGTAGTGCCCAGCCTTCCCCCTCAGCCTTCCCAGGTGTCTAGCTCTCCTCCGCCCTTCTTCTCCAGGCTCATCATTGAGATTCAGCCCCAAAACATGACCTGTGGAGGCATCCAGGCTCCACATCAAGACTGGAAGCTCCCTGAAGGCAGGAACTAGATCTTCTCTACCAGACACTTATCACCTATACACATCCTCCCCAGATCACAGCAGACTGCAGGAGTCTGGGTAGAAAACTCTGGACTGGGAGTCAGGAGACCTGATTCTTCCACTTGATATGCTGCATGCCCTTGGTAAGTCCCTGCCATTCTCAGGGACTCAGTTTCCTTATTTCTTGACATCGGGGCAGTGAGCATTTGCTTTTGAGCACAATGCTCAATAAACG
>NW_027218922.1:0-12990 GCF_027580195.1 Bos mutus
GGTGGGTTCCTCGCTCCAGATGGAACTCAGCTGGAAGTTAAAGGGAAGAAGCGCAAGTAACTTTATGAATTGGAGCTGTAATTTAACTCTTTGACAGAGAGGCGAGATGGTGGTGGGGACAGCCCCAGTGAAATCAGAGGTGAGCACAAAGCAATACAGTAGGCAGACTTTGTTTTTTTGGGGGAGTTGCCGAGAATATCCTGGTGGACTCCTGAGGATCGATCCCGTATTTGCGTATGCTGAGCCTCCTTCCTCATGACCTTTGTCCAGAGTGGAATGCCTCCCGGGCCCGGCACATGGTCAGTGCATGCTCAGTCACGATATCAGTGCATGAGCAGCCGCGTGATCACTGAGGCACAGTTACGTGATCAGCGCCTCTCAGTCAGGTGATCACTGTATGATAAACACGTGATCAGTGAGCGACCAGCCGCGTCATCACTGCATGCGCAATCAGGTGGTCAGTTCTGATCAGCCACGTGATCAGTGCGTGCACAGTCCCATGTTCAGTGCCTGTCAGTCACTGATCATTGCCTGTAAACCGTGATCAGTGCATGCCCGCGTGAGCCATGTGATCAGTGGCGGATCAGCCCCGTCATCAGTGCATGTGCGTCAGCGTCAGTCAGTGCATGATAGCCACGTGATCAGTGCATGCTCAGTCACGTGATCTGGACTTGATCAGCCACGTGATCAGTGCCTGCAGAGTCACTTGATCAGGGCCTGCTGAGCTGTGTGATTCCTGCTGGCTCATCTGCATGACAATTGCCAGCTGAGCTGCGTGATTCCTGTCGGCTCATCTGCATGACAATTGCCATCTGAGCTGCGTGATTCCTGCCTGGTCACCTGCTTGATTGTGCCAGTTGAGCAGCATGATTCGTCACTGCTGAGCCCCATGCTTGTGCCTGCTGATTGCGTGCTTCGTGTCTGCTCTCAGCTCTTTGAGTATTGCCTCCTGAGGTCCCTGTTGGGCGCCACCTGCGGGACCAGCCCCAGCTGATCAGGGTATTGAAGGAGAGATGGCCTGGCGACTATTTATATGCTAATCAGAGATGTCAGAATAATAGTATGAGGATAGCTCAGTAGGAAAATTCGGTGGGAAAAAGAGACTGAGTAGCTTGGTTTTTTGGGGAGACCAATCAAACTTCAAGACAAAGTTTGCACCACTTACGTAGGCCTCAGGCGCCCTCTCGAATAGCGGAAGGTGCCTCACCTAGAAACCTTCTCGACTGGGTCTTAGCAGCCCAGGCATAATTAGTAAGCGTGGTGGGTTCCTCGCTCCAGATGGAACTCAGCTGGAAGTTAAAGGAAGAAGACAGTAACTTTATGAATTGGAGCTGTAATTTAACTCTTTGACAGAAGGCGAGATGGTGGTGGGGACAGCCCCAGTGAAATCAGAGTGTGAGCACAAAGCAATACAGTAGGCAGACTTTGTTTTTTGGGGGAGTTGCCCGAGAATATCCTGGTGGACTCCTGAGGATCGATCCCGTATTTGCGTATGCTGAGCCTCCTTCCTCATGACCTTTGTCCAGAGTGAAATGCCTCCTCGGCTCCTGGCACATGGTCAGTGCATGCTCAGTCACGATATCAGTGCATGAATAGCCGCGTGATCACTGAGGCACAGTTTCGTGATCAGCGCCTCTCAGTCAGGTGATCACGGTATGATAAACACGTGATCAGTGAACGACCAGCCACGTCATCACTGCATGCGCAATCAGATGGTCAGTTCCTGATCAGCCACGTGATCAGTGCGTCCACAGTCCCATGATCAGTGCCTGTCAGTCACTGATCACTGCCTGATAAACACGTGATCAGTGCCCGAGCCAGCCCGTGTACATGCGCGTGGCGTGATCAGTGCATGTAGCGTGATCGTGCGTCAGTCCATGTGCGCGCCTGTCAGTCACTGATCATTGCCTGAAAACACGTGATCAGTGCATGTGAGCCATGTGATCAGTGGCGGATCAGCCCGTCATCAGTCGTGATCTGTGATCAGTGATCAGCCACGTGATCAGTGCATGCAGTCACGTGATCAGTCACGTGATCAGGCCCTGCTCACGTGCTCAGGGCCGTGATTCCTTCCCGGCTCATCTGCATGACAATTGCCAGCTGAGCTGCGTGATTCCTGTCGGCTCATCTGCATGACAATTGCCAGCTGAGCTGCGTGATTCCTGCCTGGTCACCTGCTTGATTGTGCCAGTTGAGCAGCATGATTCGTCACTGCTGAGCCCCATGCTTGTGCCTGCTGATTGCGTGCCGTGTCTGCTCAGCTCTTTGAGTATTGCCTCCTGAGGTCCCTGTTGGGCGCCACCTGCGGGACCAGCCCCAGCTGATCCAGGGTATTGAAGGAGAGATGGCCTGGCGACTATTTATATGCTAATCAGAGATGTCAAGAATAATAGTATGAGGATAGCTCAGTAGGAAAATTCGGTGAAAAAAGAGACTGAGTAGCTTGGTTTTTCGGGGAGACCAATCAAACTTCAAGACAAAAGTTTGCACCACTTACGTGAGCCTCAGGCGCCCTCTCGAATAGCGGAAGGTGCCTCACCCTAGAAACCTTCTCGACTGGGTCTTAGCAGCCCAGGCATAATTAGTAAGCGTGGTGGGTTCCTCGCTCCAGATGGAGACTCAGCTGGAAGTTAAAGGGAAGAATGAGCAGTAACTTTATGAATTGGAGCTGTAATTTAACTCTTTGACAGAGAGGCGAGATGGTGGTGGGGACAGCCCCAGTGAAATCAGAGGTGAGAGCACAAAGCAATACAGTAGGCAGACTTTGTTTTTTGGGGGCGGAGTTGCCCGAGAATATCCTGGTGGACTCCTGAGGATCGATCCCGTATTTCCGTATGCTGAGCCTCCTTCCTCATGACCTTTGTCCAGAGTGGAATGCCTCCCCGGCTCCCGGCACATGATCAGTGCATGCTCAGTCACGATATCAGTGCATGAGCAGCCACGTGATCACTGAGGGCACAGTTACGTGATCAGCGCCTCTCAGTCAGGTGATCACTGTATGATAAACACGTGATCAGTGAACGACCAGCCACGTGATCACTGCATGCGCAATCAGGTGGTCAGTTCCTGATCAGCCACGTGATCAGTGCGTGCACAGTCCCATGATCAGCGCCTGTCAGTCACTGATCACTGCCTGATAAACACGTGATCAGTGCCGGATCAGCCCCGTCATCAGTACACATGCGTCATCGCGTGATCAGTGCATGATAGCCACGTGATCAGTGCGTGCACAGTCCCATGATCAGCGCCTGTCAGTCACTGATCATTGCCTGCATGCGTGATCAGTGCATGATGAGCCATGTGATCAGTGGCGGATCAGCCCGTCATCGTGATCAGTCACGTGATCAGTGCATAGCCACGTGATCAGTGCATGCTCAGTGCGTGATCTGGACTGATCAGCCACGTGATCAGTGCCTGTGACGTGATCAGGGCCTGCTGAGCTGCGTGATTCCTGCGGCTCATCTGCATGACAATTGCCAGCTGAGCTGCGTGATTCCTGTCGGCTCATCTGCATGACAATTGCCAGCTGAGCTGCGTGATTCCTGCCTGGTCACCTGCTTGATTGTGCCAGTTGAGCAGCATGATTCGTCACTGCTGAGCCCCATGTTTGTGCCTGCTGATTGCGTGGTTCGTGTCTGCTCAGCTCTTTGAGTATTGCCTCCTGAGGTCCCTGTTGGGCGCCACCTGCGGGGACCAGCCCCAGCTGATCAGGGTATTGAAGGAGAGATGGCCTGGCGACTATTTATATGCTAATCAGAGATGTCAAGAATAATAGTATGAGGAGAGCTCAGTAGGAAAATTCGGTGGAGAAAAGAGACTGAGTAGCTTGGTTTTCGGGAGACCAATCAAACTTCAAGACAAGAAGTTTGCACCACTTACGTAGGCCTCAGGCGCCCTCTCGAATAGCGGAAGGTGCCTCACCCTAGAAACCTTCTCGACTGGGTCTTAGCAGCCCAGGCATAATTAGTAAGCGTGGTGGGTTCCTCGCTCCAGATGGAGACTCAGCTGGAAGTTAAAGGGAAGAACGAAAAGTAACTTTATGAATTGGAGCTGTAATTTAACTCTTTGACAGAGAGAGCGAGATGGTGGTGGGGACAGCCCCAGTGAAATCAGAGTGTGAGCACAAAGCAATACAGTAGGCAGACTTTGTTTTTTTGGGGCGGAGTTGCCCGAGAATATCCTGGTGGACTCCTGAGGATCGATCCCGTATTTCCGTATGCTGAGCCTCCTTCCTCATGACCTTTGTCCAGAGTGGAATGCCTCCCCGGCTCCCGGCACATGATCAGTGCATGCTCAGTCACGATATCAGTGCATGAGCAGCCACGTGATCACTGAGGGCACAGTTACGTGATCAGCGCCTCTCAGTCAGGTGATCACCGTATGATAAACACGTGATCAGTGAGCGACCAGCCGCGTCATCACTGCATGCGCAATCAGGTGGTCAGTTCCTGATCAGCCACGTGATCAGTGCGTGCACAGTCCCCATGCCTTCAGCGCCTGTCAGTCACTGATCATTGCCTGCGAAAAGTCACGTGATCAGTGCATGATGAGCACGTGATCAGTCGCGTGGTCCCGGATCAGCGCCCGTCAGTCAGTGCATGTGCAGTCACGTGATCAGTGCATGATAGCCACGTGATCAGTGATCAGTGTCATCAGTCACGTGATCTGGAGCCACGTGATCAGCCACGTGATCTGTGCCTGCAGCCACGTGATCCGTGATCACGTGATCAGGGCCTGCTGAGCTGCGTGATTCCTGCTGGCTCATCTGCATGACAATTGCCAGCTGAGCTGCGTGATTCCTGTCGGCTCATCTGCTTGACAATTGCCAGCTGAGCTGCGTGATTCCTGCCTGGTCACCTGCTTGATTGTGCCAGTTGAGCAGCATGATTCGTCACTGCTGAGCCCCATGCTTGTGCCTGCTGATTGCGTGGCCGTGTCTGCTCAGCTCTTTGAGTATTGCCTCCTGAGGTCCCTGTTCGGGCGCCACCTGCAGGGACCAGCCCCAGCTGATCAGGGTATTGAAGGAGAGATGGCCTGGCGACTATTTATATGCTAATCAGAGATGTCAGAATAATAGTATGAGGAGAGCTCAGTAGGAAAATTCGGTGGAAAAGAGACTGAGTAGCTTGGTTTTTGGGAGACCAATCAAACTTCAAGACAAAAGTTTGCACCACTTACGTAGGCCTCAGGCGCCCTCTCGAATAGCGGAAGGTGCCTCACCTAGAAACCTTCTCGACTGGGTCTTAGCAGCCCAGGCATAATTAGTAAGCGTGGTGGGTTCCTCGCTCCAGATGGAGACTCAGCTGGAAGTTAAATGGAAGAATGACAAGTAACTTTATGAATTGGGCTGTAATTTAACTCTTTGACAGAGAGGCGAGATGGTGGTGGGACAGCCCCAGTGAAATCAGAGGTGAGCACAAAGCAATACAGTAGGCAGACTTTTTTTTTTTTGGGGAGTTGCCGAGAATATCCTGGTGGACTCCTGAGGATCGATCCCGTATTTGCGTATGCTGAGCCTCCTTCCTCATGACCTTTGTCCAGAGTGGAATGCCTCCCGGCTCCCGGCACATGGTCAGTGCATGCTCAGTCACGATATCAGTGCATGAGCAGCCGCGTGATCACTGAGGCACAGTTACGTGATCAGCGCCTCTCAGTCAGGTGATCACGTATGATAAACACGTGATCAGTGAGCGACCAGCCGCGTGATCACTGCATGCGCAATCAGGTGGTCAGTTCCTGATCAGCCACGTGATCAGTGCGTGCACAGTCCCATGTTCAGCGCCTGTCGTCACTGTCACTGATCATTGCAGCCCGTCATCAACATGCGCGTCACGTGATCAGTGCATGATGAGCCGATCGTGGCGGATCAGCGCCCGTCAGTCAGTGCATGCGTGATCAGTGCATGATGAGCCGTGATCAGTGCCCGTCATCAGTGCATGTGCCACGTGATCAGTGCATGATAGCCACGTGAGTGTCAGTGCATGCTCAGTCACGTGATCTGGACTTGATCAGCCACGTGATCAGTGCCTGCAGAGTCACGTGATCAGGGCCTGCTGAGCTGCGTGATTCCTGCCGGCTCATCTGCATGACAATTGCCAGCTGAGCTGCGTGATTCCTGTCGGCTCATCTGTGACAATTGCCAGCTGAGCTGCGTGATTCCTGCCTGGTCACCTGCTTGATTGTGCCAGTTGAGCAGCATGATTCGTCACTGCTGAGCCCCATGCTTGTGCCTGCTGATTGCGTGGTTCGTGTCTGCTCAGCTCTTTGAGTATTGCCTCCTGAGGTCCCTGTTGGGCGCCACCTGCGGGACCAGCCCCAGCTGATCAGGGTATTGAAGGAGAGATGGCCTGGCGACTATTTATATGCTAATCAGAGATGTCAAGAATAATAGTATGAGAGATAGCTCAGTAGGAAAATTCGGTGGAGAAAAGAGACTGAGTAGCTTGGTTTTTTGGGAGACCAATCAAACTTCAAGACAAAGTTTGCACCACTTACGTAGGCCTCAGGCGCCCTCTCGAATAGCGGAAGGTGCCTCACCCTAGAAACCTTCTCGACTGGGTCTTAGCAGCCCAGGCATAATTAGTAAGCGTGGTGGGTTCCTCGCTCCAGATGGAGACTCAGCTGGAAGTTAAAGGGAAGAGCAAGTAACTTTATGAATTGGAGCTGTAATTTAACTCTTTGACAGAGAGGCGAGATGGTGGTGGGGACAGCCCCAGTGAAATCAGAGTGTGAGCACAAAGCAATACAGTAGGCAGACTTTGTTTTTTTGGGGCGGAGTTGCCCGAGAATATCCTGGTGGACTCCTGAGGCTCGATCCCACATTTGCGTATGCCGAGCCTCCTTCCTCATGACCTTTGTCCAGAGTGGAATGCCTCCCCGGCTCCCGGCACATGATCAGTGCATGCTCAGTCACGATATCAGTGCATGAGCAGCCGCGTGATCACTGAGGCACAGTTCGTGATCAGCGCCTCTCAGTCAGGTGATCACCGTATGATAAACACGTGATCAGTGAATGACCAGCCGCGTGATCACTGCATGCGCATCAGGTGGTCAGTTCTGATCAGCCACGTGGTCCCATGTCAGTGCCTCTCAGTCAGCCACGTGATCAGTGCCCGTCAGCCCGTCATCAGTACATGCGCAGTCCGTGATCAGTGCGCCTGTGCAGTCCATGATCAGCGCCTGTCAGTCACTGATCATTGCCTGAAAACACGTGATCAGTGCATGATGAGCCATGTGATCAGTGGCGGATCAGCCCCGTCATCAGTGCATGTGCAGTCACGTGATCAGTGTGCATGATAGCCACGTGATCAGTGCATGCTCAGTCACGTGATCTGGACTTGATCAGCCACGTGATCAGTGCCTGCAGAGTCACGTGATCAGGGCCTGCTGAGCTGCGCTGCGTGATTCCCTGGCGGCTCATCTGCATGACAATTGCCAGCTGAGCTGCGTGATTCCTGTCGGCTCATCTGCATGACAATTGCCAGCTGAGCTGCGTGATTCCTGCCTGGTCACCTGCTTGATTGTGCCAGTTGAGCAGCATGATTCGTCACTGCTGAGCCCCATGTTTGTGCCTGCTGATTGCGTGGCCGTGTCTGCTCAGCTCTTTGAGTATTGCCTCCTGAGGTCCCTGTTGGGCGCCACCTGCGGGACCAGCCCCAGCTGATCCAGGGTATTGAAGGAGAGATGGCCTGGCGACTATTTATATGCTAATCAGAGATGTCAGAATAATAGTATGAGGATAGCTCAGTAGGAAAATTCGGTGGAGAAAAGAGACTGAGTAGCTTGGTTTTGCGGGAGACCAATCAAACTTCAAGACAAAAGTTTGCACCACTTTACGTAGGCCTCAGGCGCCCTCTCGAATAGCGGAAGGTGCCTCACCTAGAAACCTTCTCGACTGGGTCTTAGCAGCCCAGGCATAATTAGTAAGCGTGGTGGGTTCCTCGCTCCAGATGGAACTCAGCTGGAAGTTAAAGGGAAGAATGACAAGTAACTTTATGAATTGGAGCTGTAATTTAACTCTTTGACAGAGAGGCGAGATGGTGGTGGGGACAGCCCCAGTGAAATCAGAGGTGAGCACAAAGCAATACAGTAGGCAGACTTTGTTTTTTTGGGGGAGTTGCCCGAGAATATCCTGGTGGACTCCTGAGGATCGATCCCGTATTTCCGTATGCTGAGCCTCCTTCCTCATGACCTTTGTCCAGAGTGGAATGCCTCCCCGGCTCCCCGCACATGATCAGTGCATGCTCAGTCACGATATCAGTGCATGAGCAGCCACGTGATCACTGAGGGCACAGTTACGTGATCAGCGCCTCTCAGTCAGGTGATCACCGTATGATAAACACGTGATCAGTGAATGACCAGCCACGTGATCACTGCATGCGCAGTCAGGTGGTCAGTTCCTGATCAGCCACGTGATCAGTGCGTGCACAGTCCAATGTTCAGCGCCTGTCAGTCACTGATCATTGCCTGATAAAACGCGTGATCAGTGCCCGATCAGCCCGTCATCAGTGCATCGCGTGATCAGTGCCAGCCACGTGATCGTGCGTGCACAGTCCCGGATCAGTCCCGTCATCAGTGCATGTGAGCCATGTGATCAGTGGCGGTGATCAGTGCATGTGCAGTGACGTGATCAGTGCATGATACGTGATCAGTGCATGCTCAGTCACGTGATCTGGACTGATGATCAGCCACGTGATCAGTGCCTGCAGAGTCACGTGATCAGGGCCTGCTGAGCTGCGTGATTCCTGCGGCTCATCTGCATGACAATTGCCAGCTGAGCTGCGTGATTCCTGTCGGCTCATCTGCTTGACAATTGCCAGCTGAGCTGCGTGATTCCTGCCTGGTCACCTGCTTGATTGTGCCAGTTGAGCAGCATGATTCGTCACTGCTGAGCCCCATGTTTGTGCCTGCTGATTGCGTGCCGTGTCTGCTCAGCTCTTTGAGTATTGCCTCCTGAGGTCCCTGTTGGGCGCCACCTGCGGGACCAGCCCCAGCTGATCAGGGTATTGAAGGAGAGATGGCCCTGGCGACTATTTATATGCTAATCAGAGATGTCAAGAATAATAGTATGAGGATAGCTCAGCAGGAAAATTCGGTGGAGAAAAGAGACTGAGTAGCTTGGTTTTCGAGGGAGACCAATCAAACTTCAAGACAAGAAGTTTGCACCACTTACGTAGGCCTCAGGCGCCCTCTCGAATAGCGGAAGGTGCCTCACCCTAGAAACCTTCTCGACTGGGTCTTAGCAGCCCAGGCATAATTAGTAAGCGTGGTGGGTTCCTCGCTCCAGATGGAGACTCAGCTGGAAGTTAAAGGGAAGAACGAAAAGTAACTTTATGAATTGGAGCTGTAATTTAACTCTTTGACAGAGAGGCGAGATGGTGGTGGGGACAGCCCCAGTGAAATCAGAGGTGAGCACAAAGCAATACAGTAGGCAGACTTTTTTTTTTTTGGCGGAGTTGCCGAGAATATCCTGGTGGACTCCTGAGGATCGATCCCGTATTTCCGTATGCTGAGCCTCCTTCCTCATGACCTTTGTCCAGAGTGGAATGCCTCCCGGCTCCCGGCACATGGTCAGTGCATGCTCAGTCACGATATCAGTGCATGAAGCAGCCGCGTGATCACTGAGGCACAGTTCGTGATCAGCGCCTCTCAGTCAGGTGATCACCGTATGATAAACACGTGATCAGTGAATGACCAGCCGCGTGATCACTGCATGCGCAATCAGGTGGTCAGTTCTGATCAGCCACGTGATCAGTGCGTGCACAGTCCCATGATCAGTGCCTGTCAGTCACTGATCACTGCCTGATAAAACACGTGATCAGTGCCCGATCAGCCCCGTGATCAGTACATGATCCCGTGATCAGCCGTGATCGTGTCAGTCATGTCCCATGATCAGCGCCTGTGTCACTGATCATTGCCTGAAAACACGTGATCAGTGCATGATGAGCCATGTGATCGTGATCAGCCCCGTCATCAGTGCATCAGTCACGTGATCAGTGCATGATAGCCACGTGATCAGTGCATGCTAGTCACGTGATCTGGACTTGATCAGCCACGTGATCAGTGCCTGCAGAGTCACGTGATCAGGGCCTGCTGAGCTGCGTGATTCCTGCCGGCTCATCTGCATGACAATTGCCAGCTGAGCTGCGTGATTCCTGTCGGCTCATCTGCTTGACAATTGCCAGCTGAGCTGCGTGATTCCTGCCTGGTCACCTGCTTGATTGTGCCAGTTGAGCAGCATGATTCGTCACTGCTGAGCCCCATGCTTGTGCCTGCTGATTGCGTGGTTCGTGTCTGCTCAGCTCTTTGAGTATTGCCTCCTGAGGTCCCTGTTGGGCGCCACCTGCGGGACCAGCCCCAGCTGATCCAGGGTATTGAAGGAGAGATGGCCTGGCGACTATTTATATGCTAATCAGAGATGTCAAGAATAATAGTATGAGGATAGCTCAGTAGGAAAATTCGGTGGAGAAAAGAGACTGAGTAGCTTGGTTTTTTGGAGACCAATCAAACTTCAAGACAAAAGTTTGCACCACTACGTAGGCCTCAGGCGCCCTCTCGAATAGCGGAAGGTGCCTCACCTAGAAACCTTCTCGACTGGGTCTTAGCAGCCCAGGCATAATTAGTAAGCGTGGTGGGTTCCTCGCTCCAGATGGAACTCAGCTGGAAGTTAAAGGGAAGAATGACAAGTAACTTTATGAATTGGGCTGTAATTTAACTCTTTGACAGAGAGGCGAGATGGTGGTGGGGACAGCCCCAGTGAAATCAGAGGTGAGCACAAAGCAATACAGTAGGCAGACTTTGTTTTTTTGGGGGGGAGTTGCCCGAGAATATCCTGGTGGACTCCTGAGGATCGATCCCGTATTTCCGTATGCTGAGCCTCCTTCCTCATGACCTTTGTCCAGAGTGGAATGCCTCCTCGGCTCCCGGCACATGGTCAGTGCATGCTCAGTCGCGATATCAGTGCATGAGCAGCCGCGTGATCACTGAGGCACAGTTACGTGATCAGCGCCTCTCAGTCAGGTGATAACTGTATGATAAACATGTGATCAGTGAACGACCAGCCACATCATCACTGCATGCGCAATCAGGTGGTCAGTTCCTGATCAGCCACGTGATCAGTGCGTGCACAGTCCCATGATCAGCGCCTGTCAGTCACTGATCATTGCCTGATAAACACGTGATCAGTGCCCGATGAGCCATGTGATCACGTGGCGGATCAGCCCGTCATCAGTGCATGTGCGATCACGTGATCAGTGCATGATAGCCACGTGATCAGTGCATGCTCAGTCACGTGATCTGGGATCAGCCCCGTGATCAGCCACGTGATCAGTGCCTGCAGATAGTCCCGTGATCAGGGCCTGCTGAGCTGCGTGATTCCTGCTGGCTCATCTGCATCACGTGACAATTGCCAGCTGAGCTGCGTGATTCCTGTCGGCTCATCTGCATGACAATTGACAATTGCCAGCTGAGCTGCGTGATTCCTGCCTGGTCACCTGCTTGATTGTGCCAGTTGAGCAGCATGATTCGTCACTGCTGAGCCCCATGTTTTGTGCCTGCTGATGCGTGTGCCGTGTCTGCTCAGCTCTTTGAGTATTGCCTCCTGAGGTCCCTGTTGGGCGCCACCTGCGGGACCAGCCCCAGCTGATCCAGGGTATTGAAGGAGAGATGGCCCTGGCGACTATTTATATGCTAATCAGAGATGTCAGAATAATAGTATGAGAGATAGCTCAGTAGGAAAATTCGGTGGAGAAAAGAGACTGAGTAGCTTGGTTTTTGGGAGACCAATCAAACTTCAAGACAAAAGTTTGCACCACTTACGTAGGCCTCAGGCGCCCTCTCGAATAGCGGAAGGTGCCTCACCTAGAAACCTTCTCGACTGGGTCTTAGCAGCCCAGGCATAATTAGTAAGCGTGGTGGGTTCCTCGCTCCAGATGGAACTCAGCTGGAAGTTAAAGGGAAGAATGACAGTAACTTTATGAATTGGAGCTGTAATTTAACTCTTTGACAGAGAGGCGAGATGGTGGTGGGGACAGCCCCAGTGAAATCAGAGGTGAGCACAAAGCAATACAGTAGGCAGACTTTTTTTTTTGGGGGAGTTGCCGAGAATATCCTGGTGGACTCCTGAGGCTCGATCCGCATTTCCGTATATGCGAGCCTCCTTCCTCATGACCTTTGTCCAGAGTGGAATGCCTCCCGGCTCCCGGCACATGATCAGTGCATGCTCAGTCACGATATCAGTGCATGAGCAGCCGCGTGATCACTGAGGCACAGTTACGTGATCAGCGCCTCTCAGTCAGGTGATCACCGTATGATAAACACGTGATCAGTGAATGACCAGCCGCGTGATCACTGCATGCGCGATCAGGTGGTCAGTTCCTGATCAGCCACGTGATCAGTGCGTGCACAGTCCCATGATCAGTGCCTGTCAGTCACTGATCACTGCCTGATAAACACGTGATCAGTGCCCGATCAGCCCGTCATCAGTACATGCGCCGATCACGTGATCAGTGCATGATAGCCACGTGATCAGTGCGTGCACAGTCCCATGATCAGCGCCTGTCAGTCACTGATCATTGCCTGAAAACACGTGATCAGTGCATGATGAGCCATGTGATCAGTGGCGGATCAGCCCGTGTGCATGTGCGTCACGTGATCAGTGCATGATAGCCACGTGATCAGTGCATGCTCAGTCACGTGATCTGGACTTGATCAGCCACGTGATCAGTGCCTGCAGAGTCACGTGATCAGGGCCTGCTGAGCTGCGTGATTCCTGCGGCTCATCTGCATGACAATTGCCAGCTGAGCTGCGTGATTCCTGTCGGCTCATCTGCATGACAATTGCCAGCTGAGCTGCGTGATTCCTGCCTGGTCACCTGCTTGATTGTGCCAGTTGAGCAGCATGATTCGTCACTGCTGAGCCCCATGCTTGTGCCTGCTGATTGCGTGCCGTGGAATTGGGACTGGGTTTTTAAATCTTTGAAGAGAAAGCGA
>NW_027218923.1:0-6085 GCF_027580195.1 Bos mutus
GTGCCTGGTCATGCACTGATCACGTGGCTGATCATGCACTGATCACGTGACTGATCATGCACTGATCACGTGGCTGATCATGCACTGATCACGTGGCTATCATGCACTGCTCACGTGGCTGATCATGCAATGATCACACAGCTACCATGTACTGGTCACATGACAGATCATGCACTGATTACGTGACTGATCATTCACTGATCACTTGGCTATCATGCACTACTCACGTGGCTGAGCATGCAATGATCATGTAGCTACCATGTACCGGTCACGTGACTGATCATACACCCATCAGTTGACTGATCATGCACTGATCACGTGGCTATCATGCGCTGATCATGAGACTGATCATGCACTGATCACGTCTATATCATGCACTGATCACATGACTGCCCATGCACTGATCACGTGGATGATCATACACTGATCATGTGACAGATCATGCAGTGATCACGTGGCTATCATGCACTGATCAAGTGGCTGATCATACTCTGCTCCCGAAACTGATCATGCACTGATCACGTGGCTATCTTGCACTGCTCACGTGGCTGATCATGCAATGATCACGTAGCTACCATGTACTGGTCACGTGACTGATAATACACCCATCAGGTGACGGATCATGCACTGATCACGTGGCTATCATGCACTACTAACGTGGCTGATCATGCAATGATCATGTAGCTACCATGTACTGGTCACGTGACTGATAATACACCCATCAGGTGACGGATCATGCACTGATCACGTGGCTATCATGCACTGTTCACGTGGCTGATCATACACTGATCACCTGCCTGGTCATGCACAGATCACGTGACTAATCATGAACTGATCACGTAGCTATCATGCACTGATCACCTGGCTGATCATGCACTGATCACGTGGCTATCATGCAATGATCACATGGCTATCATGCACTGATCACGTGGCTGATCATGCACTGATACCGTGACTGATCATGCACTGTTACCGTGACTGAACATGGACTGATCACATGACTATCATGTAGTGATCACGTGACTTAATGGCGCTGATCATGTGACTGATCATGCACTGATCACGTGACTGATCATCCACTGATCAGTTGGCTATCATGCACTGATTACTTGGCTGATCATACACTGATCACGTGACTGATAATGCACTGATCATCTGGCTATCATGCACTCACTACCTGGCTATCGTGCACTGATCACGTGGTTGATCCTACACTGATCACGAGACTGACCATGCACTGATCACGTCTATAACATGCACTGATCACATTACTGCCCATGCACTGATCACGTGGATGATCATACACTGATCATGTGACAGATCATGCAGTGATCACGTGGCTATCATGCACTGATCACGAGACTGATCATGCACTGATCACGTCTATATCATGCACTGATCACATGACTTCCCGTGCACTGATCACGTGGATGATCATACACTGATCATGTGACAGATCATGCAGTGATCACGTGGCTATCATGCACTGATCAAGTGGCTGATCATACTCTGCTCCCGAAACTGATCATGCAATGATCACGTGGCTATCATGCACTGCTCACGTGGCTGATCATGCAATGATCACGTAGCTACCATGTACTGGTCACGTGACTGATCATGCACTGATCACGTGACTGATCATGCACTGATCACGTGGCTATCATGCACTACTCACGTGGCTGATCATGCATGATGTTCACGTCACGTGACTGATCACCCATCTGGTGACGGATCATGCACTGATCACGTGGCTATCATGCACTGTTCACGTGGCTGATCATACAGATCACCTGCCTAATCATGAACAGATCACGTGACTAATCATGAACTGATCACGTAGCTATCATGCACTGATCACCTGGCTGATCATGCACTGATCACGTGGCTATCATGCAATGATCACATGGCTATCATGCACTGATCACGTGGCTGATCATGCACTGATACCGTGACTGAACATGGACTGATCACATGACTATCATGTAGTGATCACGTGACTTAATGGCTGATGATCATGTGACTGATCATGCGCTGATCATGTTTGCTATCATACACTGATCATGTGCCTCTGGAGCAATAAACAAAGAGCTGAGTAGGCACAAATCAAACAGTCAGCAGGCAATAATCATGGAACTCAGCTGTGAGGAATCATGCTGCTCAGCTGGAAGTAATCAAGCAGCTGAGCAGGCAGGAATTACGCAGCACAGCTGGCAATTGTCATGCAAATGACAGGCAGGAATCGTGCAGTTCAGCTGGCAATTGTCAAGCAGATGAGCAGACAGTAATCACGCAGCTCAGCAGGCCCTGATCACGGGAGTGAGCATGCACTGTTCACGTGGCTGATCATAGACTGATCACGTGATTGATCATGCACTGATCACTTGGATATCATGCACTGATCACGTGGCTGATCATACACTGTTCACGTGTCTGACCATGCACTGCTTACGTGGCTATCATGCACTGCTCACGTGGCTGGTCATGTAATTATCACATAGCAACCATATAATTGTCCCATGACTCATCGTGCACAGATCACGTAAATGATCATGAACTGTTCACGTGACTGATCATGCACTGCTCACGTGACTGATCATGCAATGATCATGTAGCAACCATGTACTGGTCACGTGACTGATCATGCACTGATCACGTCATTGATCCTGCACTGATCACGTGGCTCATCATGCACTGATCATGTGCCTGTTCACGCACTAATCACTTGACTGATCATGCACTGATCACGTGGCTGTAATGCACTGATCACGTGGCGGATCGTACACTGTTCACGTGCCAGGTCATGCACAGATCACGTGACTAATCATGAACTGATCACGTGGCTATAATTCACTGATCACGTGGATTTCATGCACTGATTATGTTCCTGTCATGCACAGATCACGTGACTAATCATGAGCTGATCACGTAGGTATCATGCACTGATCACATGGCTGATCATGCACTGTTCACCTGTCTGATCATGCACTGATAACGTGGCTGATCATACACTGCTCATGTAGCTGATCATGCACTGATCACGTGTCTATCATGCAGTGCTCACATGGCTGATCCTGCAATGATCACGTAGCTAACATGTACTGGTCACGTGACTGATCATGCAATGGTAACATAATTGATCATGCACTGATCACGTGACTGATCATGCCCTGATCACGTGACTGATCATGCACTGATCACGTGGCTCATCATACACTGATCACGTGACTGATCATGCACTGTTCACATGACTGATCATGCACTGATCAGGTGGCTGTCATGCACTGACCACGTGGCTGATCATACACTGATCACGTGCCTGGTAATGCACAGATCACGTGACTACTCATGAAGTGATCCCGTGGATATCATGCACTGATCACGTGGCTGATCACACACGTATCACTTGACTGGTCATGCACTGATCACGTGGCTATCATGCACTGATCACGTATCTACCCTGTACTGGTGACGTGACTGACCATGCACTGATCACGTAATTGATCATGCACTGATCACGTGGCTGATCATGCACTGATCACGTGACTGATCATGCACTGATCACGTGGCTATCATGCACTGCTCACGTGGCTGATCATGCACTGATCACATGGCTGATCATATACTGATCACGTGACTGATCATGCCCTGATCATAAATGATCATGCACTGATCACGTGGCTATCATGCACTGATGATCATGCACTGATCACGTGGCTGATCATCCGCTATCACGTGACTGATCATGCACTGATCGCGTGACAGCTATCATGCACTGATCACGTGGCTGATCATGCACTGATCACGTTGCTGATCATGCACTGTTCACATGGCTATCATGCAGTGATCACGTGGCTGATCATGCACTGATCACTTGACTGATCATGCACTGCTCACATGGCTATCATGCACTGATCACGTGGCTGATCATGCACTGTATCACGTGACTGATCATGTACTGATCACGTGACTAATCATGGCGTGTTCACGTGGCTGGTCCTGCACTGATCACGTGATATCATGAACTGATCACGTGGCTGATCATTCACGTATCCGCGTGACTGATCATTCACTGATCACGTGGCTGTCATGCACTGATCACGTAGCTATCATGCACTGATCACGTGGCTGATCATGCACTGATCACGTGGCTGATCATGTACTGTTCACGTGACCCGATCATGCCACGTATCACGTGACTGATCATTCACTGATCGCGTGTCTGATCATGCACTGATCACGTGGCTGATCATGCACTGATCACGTGGCTATCATGCACTGCTCACGTGGCTGTTCATGTAATGATCACGCAGCTAACATGTACTGGTCACATGACTGATCATGCACTGATCACGTGGTTGATCATGCACTGATCACGTGGCTATCATGCACTGATCACGTGACTGATCGCGCAATGTTCACGTGGCTATCATGTACTGGTCACGTGACTGATCATGCAATGATCACGTAATGATCATGCACTGATCACGTGACTGATCATGCACTGATCACGTGACTGATCATGCACTGATCAGTTGGCTATCATGCACTGATCACGTGGCTGATCACTGCACTGATTCATAATAACTGATCATCTGGCTATCATGCATCACGTGGCTATCATGCACTGATCACGTGGTTGACCATACACTGTTCACGTGACTGATCACACACCTGTACATGCACGTGACTGATGCACTGATCACGTGGATGATCATGCACTGATCATGTGACTGATCACGGTGATCACGTGGCTATCATGCACTGATCACGTGGCTGATCATACTCTGCTCCCGAAACTGATTATGCAGTGATCACGTGGCTATCATGCACTGATCACGTGGCTGATCATGCAATGATCACGTAGCTACCATGCACTGGTCCCGTGACTGATCATGCACTGAAACCGTGACTGATCATGCACTGATCACGTGGCTGATCATGCACTGATCACGTAACTGATCATGCACTGATCACGTGGCTGATCATGCACTGATCACGTGGCTATCATGCACTGATCACGTGGCTGATAATGCAATGATCACGTAAACATGTACTGGTCACGTGACTGATCATGCATTGATCACGTGACTGATCCTGCACTGATCACGTGGCTGATCATTCACTGATCACGTGGCTGATCATACACAGCTCACGTGGCTGATCATGCACTGATCGCGTGGCTTCATGCACTGATCACGTGGCTGATCATGCACTGATCATGTGGCTATCATGCACTGATCACGTGACTGATCACACACTGATCACGTGACTGATCATGCACTGATCACGTGCCTGATCATGCACTGATCACGCGTGGCTATCATACACTGAACACTTGGCTGGTGACGTGGCATCACACTGATCACGTGCCTGGTCATGCACTGATCACGTGGCTGATCATGCACTGATCACGTGGCTAATCATGCACTGATCACGAAACTGATCATGCAGTGATCACGTGGCTATCATGCACTGCTCACGTGGCTGATCATGCAATGATCACACAGCTACCATGTACTGGTCGTGGTGATCATGCACTGATCACGTGACGATCATGCACTGATCAGGTGACATATCATGTGCTGATCACGTGACTGATCATGCACTGATCACGTGACTCATCATGCACTGATCACGGCGCGACTGGTGCCTGATCATGAACTGATCGCCCCAAATCACGTCTATATCATCATACAGTGTCATGCACTGATCGATCATACGTGGCTGATCGTACGTGATCGCGTGGCTATCATGTACCAATCACGTGGCTATCATGCACTGATCACGTGGCTGATCATGCACGTTCACGTGACTGATCATGCACAGATCACGTGGCTATCATGCCACTGATCACTGACTGTTCATGCACTGATGGCATGGTGATCTTGCACTGATCACGTGGCTGATCATGCACTGATCACGAAGCTGATCCGAGCTCTGACCGTGACGTGATCATGCACTGATCACGTGCCTATAAGGCACTGATCACATTGACTGATGCGCCAGACGGTGTATGGCTGATCAGCCACTGGTCACATTGGCTATCATCACCTGATCGCGTGCTATCATGCACTGATCCGTGACT
>NW_027218924.1:0-2503 GCF_027580195.1 Bos mutus
AAGACCCATTTAAAAGCTGTCTGGGGTGGGGCACCTTCCCTATTGACAGGGCGCCTGCGTCGTAAGTGGTGCAAACTTCTTTCTTGGTTTGATTGGTCCCCCAACCAAGCTACTCAGTTTTTTTCTCAAAAATTTTTTTCCTTTGAGCTCTCCTCATTCTATTATTCTTACATCTCTGATTAGCATATAAATATCGCCTGGCCATCTCCCTTGAATACCCTGGATCGCTGGGGCTGGTCGGCGGTCCCGAACGGGGACCCCCAGGAGGCAGAACTCAAAGGCGGGAACCACGAACCGCTCAGCGGGCAAAAGCATGGGCTCAGCGGGGGAAATCATGCTGCTCCTGGCAATAATCAACGGTGACCAGGGGGGAATCCCAGCTCGGCTGGCAATTGTCAAGCGATGAGCCGCGGAATCCGCAGCTCGGCGGCAATTGTCATGCAGATGAGCGGGGGGGAACCCGCGGCTCACAGGCCGATCCGACTCTGCGGGCCTGTCCGGGGCTGTCAAGTCAGTCACGTGACTGGATGCACTGATCAGGGCTATGGGGAACTGACCACATGACCACATGCGTGATCCGTGGCGGTCGTTCACTGATCAAGTGTTTATCATCGGTGATCCCGTGACGGGGGCCCCCATCCGTGACTGTCCGTCGTGATCAGGTTGATCATGCACTGTTTCGTGACTGAGCATGCCTGATCATGTGCGGGAACGGGGGTATTCCCTCTGGACAAGGTCTGAGGGGGGGCTGGCATCGCCTCCGGGATCGGCCACAGGAGTCCCGGCTTTCTGGACTCCCCCCCAAAAAAAAACCAAGTCTCCTGCTGTATTTTTTGTTCTCCCTCTGATTTCCGGGGGGCTGCCCCTCCCCCATCGCTCTCTCTGTCACAGAGTTAACACAGCTCCCCATTCATAAAGTTCCTTGTCATTCTTCCCTTTAACTTCCAGCTGAGTCTCCATCTGGGCGAGGGCCCTGCCTTACTAATTTGCCTGGGCTGCTAAGACCCACTCGAAGAGTGTCTGGGTGAGGCACCTTCCGCCATTCTGCAGAGGCGCCTGAGGCCTACGTAAGTGAATTGCAAACTTCTTGTCTTGAAATTTGACTGGTCTCCCAGCGTAACCAAGCTACTCAGTCTCTTTGCTCCACGAATTTTCCTACTGGGCTCTCCTCATTCTATTATTCTTGGCGTCTCTGATTAGCATATACATGGGCGCCTAGGTCATCTCTCAGCCGAATACCCTGGATCAGCTGGGGCTGGTCCCGGCAGGAAGGCGCCCGAACAGGGACCTCAGGAGGCCCAAAACTCAAAGAGCTGAGCAGACCCGAACCCGCCCAATCAGCAGGCAATAAGCCCGGGGGCTCAGCGGGGCGAATCGTGCTGCTCAACTGGCAATAATCAAACCCCGGGGACCGGGGCGGGAAACTAGCTCAGCTGCAATTGTCAAGCAGATGACCGACAGGAATCACGCAGCTCAGCCTTGGGTGTCATGCAGATGTGCGGCCCAAAGGAAACCCCCAGCTCAGCAGGCCCTGATCACGTGACTCTGCAGGCCTGATCACGTGGCTGATCAAGTCAGATCACGTGACTGAGCATGCACTGATCACGTGGCTATCATGCACTGATCCGGGACTGCACATGCACTTTTATGGCGTGGCTGATCGCCACTGATCCATGGCTCATCGCATGCACTGATCACGCGTGTTTCTCAGGCTGATCGTGGCTGACCTGGCTGATCCGTAGGGCTGTGCGCGCTTTTATCCGTGGCTGATCAGGAACGGCAACCTGATTGGGATACAGTGATCACGTGGCTGGTCGTTCACTGATCACGTGTTTATCCTCGTGATCCACGTGACGAGGCGCTGATCACGTGACTGTGCCGTCAGTGATCAGGTGGCTGATCTCACTATTCTCGTGACTGGCATGCTGATCATGTGCGGGGAACAGGAGGCATTCCCTCTGGACAAAGGTCCGAGAGAGGCTCGCTCCGAATGGGAGGCCTCAGGAGTCCACCGCTATTCTGGCGTCTCCCAAAAACCGAGTCTGCCTACTGTATTGCTTTGTGCTCTCACCTCTGATTTCACTGGGGCTGCTCCCCACACCATCTCTCACTCTCTCTATCAAAGAGTTAACTTACAGCTCAATTCCTAAATTTCCTGTCATCTTCTTCCCCAACTTCCAGCTGAGTCTCCATCAGACTCGGACCTACCACTTAAATATGCTGGCTGCTAGACCCACTCGAGAAGGTGTTCTAGGGTGAGGCACCTTCCGCCATTGAGGCGCCTGCGCACTAAGTAAGTGGTGCAAACTTCTTGTCTTGAAGTTTGATTGGTCTCAGCATGTAAACCAAGCTTCTAGTCTCTTTTCACGAATTTTCTACTGAGCTCTCTCATACTATTATTCTTGACATCTGAGTTAGCATATAAATAGTCGCCTAGGCCATCTCTCCTTCGAATACCTGGATCAGCTGGGGCTGGTCCCGGCAAGTGGCGCCGAACAGGGAC
>NW_027218925.1:0-12349 GCF_027580195.1 Bos mutus
TGGTGGCAGGCACCTTCCGGAGACAGACGCCACAGTCATAGGCATTGTCCGCGCCCAGCTTCTCGGGCTTCACCAGCTCTCTCAGAGCTTGCTCCACACTCTGAGCCGCCGTGATATCCAGGCTGATGTCCAGATAAGGGTCGAACGTGTCCGAGACACCGAGGCAGCGGAGACACTGGATCTGAGACCTCCAGGTCCCGCCGAAGATCTGACGGATGACGGTGGTGTCCTCGGAGGCGTGGCCCGACGGCTGGGATGCACTCAAGCACCCTTGCTGCATGGCATTCAGAGTGAACATCAGAAACTCGTGGGCATCTTCCTGCTGGTGTCTGTGGAAGCCCGCCAGCAGGTCCTTGCGGGGCCGGATCACCTCTCCCGCGTGAAGGAGGGCTCGGGTCACGTGAGCTCGCATGGCACAGAGCGTGCAGGCGCTGCGGGCCGGACAGAGGGTGGCGTGCTGCTGGGACACCATCCAGCTGGCCAGGGGCGGCGTGTGGCTCAGACACTGCAGCGCCGCATTCACGTAGCAGGTGTTCCCCAGGTTCTGAAGCCCAGCCCCCACCCCCCACGGCCCCTTCCAACTCAGGGCGCCTTTCTGGCCAGGCGTCAGCCCTGCTGACCCAGGAGCCAAGTCACCCGCTGGGGGCGCCCAAGCGCGGCGGACGCCCCTCAGGGACAGAGGGTCCCCGAAGGGCATCCGCACCAGCGGCGCTGGGCCCACAACCTTGCCCTCCGGGGAAGACGTCGAAGGGAGACGGACACACACCTCCCCCGTGCTCAGAAGCAGCCCCCGGGGCTCTGCACACAAGGCCCACGAGGGTTTCCATCTCCTACCTGCAGCTGCACGCCGACGCCTCCTTCCCTCAGACGGTCCGGCTCCAGAAAAGGGCCTGGGCCCCGCCCCCTCGGGCCTTTGGGGGCTTCCCCACAGCCCCACCCCCGCACGTGCAGGCTCCTCATTGGCTGAGGCGGCCGAGGGCGTGCCCACTCCCACTCCCGCCATCCAACCACCCACACTTTTCTCGGGGAATTCCCCTTGACGAGGCCCCACACGCACTTCCGACCTGACCCCCTGGACCAAAGGGCTCAGGATGCAAATGATTCGGGGGCATTGGGCCTTCCAGCCTTGCCCGCTAGAGATTCACTGCGGGGCTTCCAAGTTCAGCACACAAATGCCGGCTGCACAGGACTTCCGTGGGCTCACCATTCACATCCTAACACACGTGTGGAAACATATGTCTGCCCACCGAACCTCTCCCCTTTAGGGGTCTCCCGACCCCAGACCCCTGCCTGAGGACAACCCCTCCCCGGACAACAATAAACCCTTGCCTCAACTTTGCGCTCCAGCGAGGTCCTCCCCAATTTCTATGCGTTCTCACTGGACACTCTTCTAGCGTTCAGGGTCCTAGCACCAAAAGATGCCAGCAGAGTGCCACATATGCTTTTCTCCCTTCAGGGCCGTTGCTCAAGACCCAAAGCGAGCTCATTTAGAAAGGCATAGGCTTCCTGCAACTTTGGATTCATTTCTGCAGCTCCTTTTCTCTCTCCGCTGCCCTTTTTTCTTCCTTTTCCTTCTTCCTTTATCATTTTTTTTTTTTTTTTTTTTCCTGCTTGGTGTTTTAGGGTTTTTTTTTTTTTTTTTTCCATTTATTTTTAAACTTTTTTTTAAAATTTTGTGTTCATTTTTTGTTTTTTTTTTTGTTTTTTTATTCTCTTTCTCTCTTTTATATACACTAGTTGACTCATACAGTCGTCTTTCGAATTCCGGGGCTCAAAATGCGGTATAACTCAAGGTATAAAAAAGGTTTCCCTCCTGGAGGAGGATGACTGTTGCTTTCCTTCTCGGTGTGTGACATGTGTGTTTGTTTGCTCTCCCGTCCTGGACATTATGCTTGCCTTCCAGGACTATGGGGGTTTGACCGTCCACAGGTTTACCATAGCTGGAGTGTTGATTCCGTTGGTCCTTACTAGGAAAGAAGGGCCCTGACCCCGTTTTCTTCCTTAGCCTATTGCACCCCTCCCACCTCCCGCTCCCCCCATCCCATCCTAGGAGCCTACCGCTTTGTGCTTTATGATCCAAGTGCTCACACCCTTGCTGTCCTCTTACCTCCTTCCCATGGCACAGAGAAACGAGATCAGCCAGGATTTTTCTCTCTTTTGCACGGATTTCGCCCAGCATAAGGCCACCTTCCCATTCCCTCTGTCACGCCACCCCCATCGACATTCTCCTCCTCCTCCTCCTCCTCCTCCTCCTCCTCCTCCTCCTTCTTCTTCAGAGGGTGTGGATGGGGCAAGCAGTAAGTCCATTTGAGACGATGGGGGGAGGAGGAAGATGCGTGGTGATGATGAGGGCGGACTGTGGGTGGCTCCGCTTCCTCGTGCAGGGCACGCTTGTTCGTGTTCTCGGGGGAAGATACTGCTCATCATTCTTTGTCCTCTCTACGTGCGGAGGGCATGGTGCGGCGAGGTAGCCATGCGGGGAAACAAGCCATCGGAACGTTCTCTGTTCCTTGCCACGCCGACTAGCGCAGTCAGGAGCCAGAGTTGGCCCTCGAGGTCGGAGATGTTCCATCGCAAATTCCCGGTCTGCCGTTTGATGGAGGGTTTGGGGTTTGAAGCCATCAGCCAAGCCAAAGAAAGAAAAACGCGAGAGGTGGTCGATAAGGGGCCTCAGGTGCCCCTCCAGCGGGTCACGGGCCCATGAGGCAGTCGAGAAAGCAGCTAGGGGAGGACAGCTTCCCCACCGCCCCAGGCACTTTGGAGGCCGGCCGCATCTCCTCGCGTCCAGAGGCGTTTGCCCGGGGCCCAGCTGGATGAGACTGCCAGACAGGACGGGCAGAGTCGGAAGTCCAGTTGTCTTGCTATCACAATCTAGGGTAGGCTCGGGTCTTTCCTCAGTGCGGGGAGGACCTTTGCTTTCAGAAATGAACGTGGCGCGACATATCTCCACTCAGGCACCGGTGCGATGCTGGTGGAGAAGTTTCTTTGGGACTGGTTGGTGCCTTTCTCCCTTGGGCCGTGTGTGTGGTGGTGCTGGTGGTGCTGGTGGTGCTGGTGGCGGTGCTCATGGCCTTGTGGATCGCTTCTCCTGTTTGGCACTTGAGCTTCTCCAGCGTACTCCTTGCACACGGACATGGAGCCCCAGGGATCTTTGCGGACGAAGGCGGCGTCGCGGGCGGGCGCGCATCCCCGCCTCATTCCTGCCGGACCCTCCGCCAAGTAGCACGAGGCCTCCCAGGACAGACACCCATAAAGGCTGCTTGCCCGTCTTCTCCCGGACGCCTCTCGACGTCTGGGGCATTTTCGAGAGCC
The DNA here is from genome assembly GCF_027580195.1 of Bos mutus. NCBI lineage: Eukaryota > Metazoa > Chordata > Mammalia > Artiodactyla > Bovidae > Bos > Bos mutus. The sequence continues at coordinate 3,313 of NW_027218925.1, forward strand.
TGACCGGCCGGAAGGAGAGGCGGTTCATGGACCTGCACCCGCTCTTCCCTGCCCCCCGAAGGGCTCCCGAGATCTTCTCCTTGCTCGGCTGGCTGTGAGCGCTCTGTGAGGCGTCTCCAGGCCGCGTCACTCACCCGAGGCCAGCGGTGCGGCCAGGGAACGGAGACGGGGAACGAAAGGCAAACCCACACCCAAAGTCCCATCCCGAGAGGACTCTCCCACCCCCCGCGCAGAAGTGGGAGGCCCTCGGACCGTGCCCAGGCCCGCTCATGCACCCCATCACCCCATCCTCTCCAGCGACTTCCCAGCAGAGCCAGCCCTCGAGAGCTCAGCCGCTCAGGCACGAGCCCGTCCCAAGTGAACACCGAGACCCCGGGCACACTCCAGGCCCCGCTTCTTCCCAGGAGGCTGCATCACGCACACGGCCGAGAGGAACTCGCTCCTCGTCGGAACTCTTGGTGCGTCACACAGGGCGTGCCGCACACAGCGTGTGCCTGGGCGTCTGCACGCATGTGCGTCAGAGCCGACCTACCGCCACAGCCCCAGAGACGGCCGCGGCTTCTTGTTCTTCCCCTTGGTGGCTCTGGCCCTCCCGCTGGCACAAGGGCCGTTGCCGACGTTCTTCGGCCCCGGAGGCGGGGTGTCCGTGCTGGGACGGTCGAGCCGCTCGTGCTCCTGTTGGGGCGGCGTGCGGTTTCTCCCTCCTCCGTGTTTGGACTGGTGAATCACGACTGCGCCGGCAGGCAGGGCAGACTGGACCTTCCGCAGCTCCAAGGCCGGCTTCGGTCGGCTGTGTTCTTGCAGGCGTCTCCACTGCTCGAAGCTCATCCCTTCGACCGCTGTGTCCCCCGGGGACTCCTCCGACCCAGGAGCTCTGCCGCTGGCGTCTCCTGCAGGCTGCCCGGGGTCTGTGGGGTCAGCCCCGACGGGGGCCGCTGCCCCTCCCCCAGCGCCCCCTTCCCACGCACCCTCCCGGGCGTAGAACAGGACGTAGGCGCTCTGGCTCAGGGCAGCGGTCTCGTCACAGGCGGTCACCTTGGCATCGTCCATCTTATACCATTGGCCGTTGCCCGCTCGGACGTAACAGAAGTAGTGTCCTCGCTCACAGCTCCACCCGGAGTGCACCAGCACGGCATAGAGCACGTAGCCCAGTGGCCCTGCCTTCCGCTCGGACGTGTAGGGCTGCAGGTCCAAGCACTGGGGATAGCGCACCTCCTGAGCCCTTTTGGCCCCGCTCACCGGTGTGAACCGCTTCAGCACCAGCACCAGGACCTGGGAGGTGCTGTGCAAAGCCAACCTCTTGGTGGCAGGCACCTTCCGGAGACAGACGCCACAGTCATAGGCATTGTCCGCGTCCAGCTTCTCGGGCTTCACCAGCTCTCTCAGAGCTTGCTCCACACTCTGAGCCGCCGTGATATCCAGGCTGATGTCCAGATAAGGGTCGAACGTGTCCGAGACACCGAGGCAGCGGAGACACTGGATCTGAGACCTCCAGGTCCCGCCGAAGATCTGACGGATGACGGTGGTGTCCTCGGAGGCGTGGCCCGACGGCTGGGATGCACTCAAGCACCCTTGCTGCATGGCATTCAGAGTGAACATCAGAAACTCGCGGGCATCTTCCTGCTGGTGTCTGTGGAAGCCCGCCAGCAGGTCCTTGCGGGGCCGGATCACCTCTCCCGCGTGAAGGAGGGCTCGGGTCACGTGAGCTCGCATGGCACAGAGCGTGCAGGCGCTGCGGGCCGGACAGAGGGTGGCGTGCTGCTGGGACACCATCCAGCTGGCCAGGGGCGGCGTGTGGCTCAGACACTGCAGCGCCGCATTCACGTAGCAGGTGTTCCCCAGGTTCTGAAGCCCAGCCCCCACCCCCCACGGCCCCTTCCAACTCAGGGCGCCTTTCTGGCCAGGCGTCAGCCCTGCTGACCCAGGAGCCAAGTCACCCCGCTGGGGACGCCCAAGCGCCGGCGACGGCCCCTCAGGGACAGAGGGTCCCCGAAGGGCATCCGCACCAGCGGCGCTGGGCCCACAACCTTGCCCTCCGGGGAAGACGTCGAAGGGAGACGGACACACACCTCCCCCGTGCTCAGAAGCAGCCCCCGGGGCTCTGCACACAAGGCCCACGAGGGTTTCCATCTCCTACCTGCAGCTGCACGCCGACGCCTCCTTCCCTCAGACGGTCCGGCTCCAGAAAAGGGCCTGGGCCCCGCCCCCTCGGGCCTTTGGGGGCTTCCCCACAGCCCCACCCCCGCACGTGCAGGCTCCTCATTGGCTGAGGCGGCCGAGGGCGTGCCCACTCCCACTCCCGCCATCCAACCACCCACACTTTTCTCGGGGAATTCCCCTTGACGAGGCCCCACACGCACTTCCGACCTGACCCCCTGGACCAAAGGGCTCAGGATGCAAATGATTCGGGGGCATTGGGCCTTCCAGCCTTGCCCGCTAGAGATTCACTGCGGGGCTTCCGAGTTCAGCACACAAATGCCGGCTGCACAGGACTTCCGTGGGCTCACCATTCACATCCTAACACACGTGTGGAAACATATGTCTGCCCACCGAACCTCTCCCCTTTAGGGGTCTCCCGACCCCAGACCCCTGCCTGAGGACAACCCCTCCCCGGACAACAATAAACCCTTGCCTCAACTTTGCGCTCCAGCGAGGTCCTCCCCAATTTCTATGCGTTCTCACTGGACACTCTTCTAGCGTTCAGGGTCCTAGCACCAAAAGATGCCAGCAGAGTGCACATATGCTTTTCTCCCTTCAGGGCCGTTGCTCAAGACCCAAAGCGAGCTCATTTAGAAAGGCATAGGCTTCCTGCAACTTTTGATTCATTTCTGCAGCTCTTTTTTTTCTCTCTCCGCTGCCCTTTTTCTTCCTTTTTCCTTCTTCCTTTATCATTTTTTTTTTTTTTTTTTTTTCCTGCTGGGTGTTTTAGGTTTTTTGTTTTTTTTTTTTTTTTTTTCCATTTATTTTTAACTTTTTTTTTTTAAAATTTTGTGTTCATTTTGTTATTTTTTTGTTGCTTTTATTCTCTTTCTCTCTTTTATATACACTAGTTGACTCATACAGTCGTCTTTCGAATTCCGGGGCTCAAAATGCGGTATAACTCAAGGTATAAAAAAGGTTTCCCTCCTGGAGGAGGATGACTGTTGCTTTCCTTCTCGGTGTGTGACATGTGTGTTTGTTTGCTCTCCCGTCCTGGACATTATGCTTGCCTTCCAGGACTATGGGGGTTTGACCGTCCACAGGTTTACCATAGCTGGAGTGTTGATTCCGTTGGTCCTTACTAGGAAAGAAGGGCCCTGACCCCGTTTTCTTCCTTAGCCTATTGCACCCCTCCCACCTCCCGCTCCCCCCATCCCATCCTAGGAGCCTACCGCTTTGTGCTTTATGATCCAAGTGCTCACACCCTTGCTGTCCTCTTACCTCCTTCCCATGGCACAGAGAAACGAGATCAGCCAGGATTTTTCTCTCTTTTGCACGGATTTCGCCCAGCATAAGGCCACCTTCCCATTCCCTCTGTCACGCCACCCCCATCGACATTCTCCTCCTCCTCCTCCTCCTCCTCCTCCTCCTCCTCCTCCTCCTCCTTCTTCAGAGGGTGTGGATGGGGCAAGCAGTAAGTCCATTTGAGACGATGGGGCGGAGGAAGATGCGTGCTGATGATGAGGGCGGACTGTGGGTGGCTCCGCTTCCTCGTGCAGGGCACGCTTGCTCGTGTTCTCGGGGGAAGATACTGCTCATCATTCTTTGTCCTCTCTACGTGCGGAGGGCATGGTGCGGCGTAGGTAGCCATGCGGGGGAAACAAGCCATCGGAACGTTCTCTGTTCCTTGCCACGCCGACTAGCGCAGTCAGGAGCCAGAGTTGGCCCTCGAGGTCGGAGATGTTCCATCGCAAATTCCCGGTCTGCCGTTTGATGGAGGGTTTGGGGTTTGAAGCCATCAGCCAAGCCAAAGAAAGAAAAACGCGAGAGGTGGTCGCTAAGGGGCCTCAGGTGCCCCTCCAGCGGGTCACGGGCCCATGAGGCAGTCGAGAAAGCAGCTAGGGGAGGACAGCTTCCCCACCGCCCCAGGCACTTTGGAGGCCGGCCGCATCTCCTCGCGTCCAGAGGCGTTTGCCCGGGGCCCAGCTGGATGAGACTGCCAGACAGGACGGGCAGAGTCGGAAGTCCAGTTGTCTTGCTATCACAATCTAGGGTAGGCTCGGGTCTTTCCTCAGTGCGGGGAGGACCTTTGCTTTCAGAAATGAACGTGGCGCGACATATCTCCACTCAGGCACCGGTGCGATGCTGGTGGAGAAGTTTCTTTGGGACTGGTTGGGTTGCCTTTCTCCCCTTGGCCTTCGTGTTGGTGCTGGTGGTGCTGGTGGTGCTGGTGGTGCTGGTGGCGGTGCTCATGGCCTTGTGGATCGCTTCTCCTGTTTGGCACTTGGAGCTTCTCCAGCGTACTCCTTGCACCGGACATGGAGCCCCAGGGATCTTTGCGGACGAGCGTCGTGCCGGGGACGCGCGCATCCCCGCCTCATTCCTGCCGGACCCTCCGCCAAGTAGCACGAGGCCTCCCAAGGACAGACACCCATAAAGGCTGCTTGCCCGTCTTCTCCCCGGACGCCTCTCGACGTCTGGGGCATTTTCGAGAGCCTGACCGGCCGGAAGGAGACGGTTCATGGACCTGCACCCGCTCTTCCCTGCCCCCCGAAGGGCTCCCGAGATCTTCTCCTTGCTCGGCTGGCTGTGAGCGCTCTGTGAGGCGTCTCCAGGCCGCGTCACTCACCCGAGGCCAGCGGTGCGGCCAGGGAACGGAGACGGGGGAACGAAAGGCAAACCCACACCCAAAGTCCCATCCCGAGAGGACTCTCCCACCCTCGCAGAAGTGGGAGGCCCTCGGACCGTGCCCAGGCCCGCTCATGCACCCCATCACCCCATCCTCTCCAGCGACTTCCCAGCAGAGCCAGCCCTCGAGAGCTCAGCCGCTCAGGCACGAGCCCGTCCCAAGTGAACACCGAGACCCCGGGCACACTCCAGGCCCCGCTTTTCCCAGGAGGCTGCATCACACGACACGGCCGAGAGGAACGCGCCTCGTCGGAACTCTTGCGTGCGTCACAGGGCGTGCGCGCACACAGCGTGTGCCTGGGCGTCTGCTGCGCATGTGCGTCAGAGCCGACCTACCGCCACAGCCCCAGAGACGGCCGCGGCTTCTTGTTCTTCCCTTGGTGGCTCTGGCCCTCCCGCTGGCACAAGGGCCGTTGCCGGCGTTCTTCGCCCCGAGGCGGGTGTCCGTGCTGGGACGGTCGAGCCGCTCGTGCTCCTGTTGGGGCGGCGTGCGGTTTCTCCCTCCTCCGTGTTTGGACTGGTGAATCACGACTGCGCCGGCAGGCAGGGCAGACTGGACCTTCCGCAGCTCCAAGGCCGGCTTCGGTCGGCTGTGTTCTTGCAGGCGTCTCCACTGCTCTAAGCTCATCCCTTCGACCTCTGTGTCCCCCGGGGACTCCTCCGACCCAGGAGCTCTGCCGCTGGCGTCTCCTGCAGGCTGCCCGGGGTCTGTGGGGTCAGCCCCGACGGGGGCCGCTGCCCCTCCCCCAGCGCCCCCTTCCCACGCACCCTCCCGGGCGTAGAACAGGACGTAGGCGCTCTGGCTCAGGGCAGCGGTCTCGTCACAGGCGGTCACCTTGGCATCGTCCATCTTATACCATTGGCCGTTGCCCGCTCGGACGTAACAGAAGTAGTGTCCTCGCTCACAGCTCCACCCGGAGTGCACCAGCACGGCATAGAGCACGTAGCCCAGTGGCCCTGCCTTCCGCTCAGACGTGTAGGGCTGCAGGTCCAAGCACTGGGGATAGCGCACCTCCTGAGCCCTTTTGGCCCGCTCACGGTGTGAACCGCTTCAGCACCAGCACCAGGACCTGGGAGGTGCTGTGCAAAGTCAACCTCTTGGTGGCAGGCACCTTCCGGAGACAGACGCCACAGTCATAGGCATTGTCCGCGTCCAGCTTCTCGGGCTTCACCAGCTCTCTCAGAGCTTGCTCCACACTCTGAGCCGCCGTGATATCCAGGCTGATGTCCAGATAAGGGTCGAACGTGTCCGAGACACCGAGGCAGCGGAGACACTGGATCTGAGACCTCCAGGTCCCGCCGAAGATCTGACGGATGACGGTGGTGTGTCGGAGGCGTGGCCCGACGGCTGGGATGCACTCAAGCACCCTTGCTGCATGGCATTCAGAGTGAACATCAGAAACTCGTGGGCATCTTCCTGCTGGTGTCTGTGGAAGCCCGCCAGCAGGTCCTTGCGGGGCCCGGATCACCTCTCCCGCGTGAAGGAGGGCTCGGGTCACGTGAGCTCGCATGGCACAGAGCGTGCAGGCGCTGCGGGCCGGACAGAGGGTGGCGTGCTGCTGGGACACCATCCAGCTGGCCAGGGGCGGCGTGTGGCTCAGACACTGCAGCGCCGCATTCACGTAGCAGGTGTTCCCCAGGTTCTGAAGCCCAGCCCCCACCCCCCACGGCCCCTGCCAACTCAGGGCGCCTTTCTGGCCAGGCGTCAGCCCTGCTGACCCAGGAGCCAAGTCACCCCGCTGGGGACGCCCAAGCGCCGGCGACGGCCCCTCAGGGACAGAGGGTCCCCGAAGGGCATCCGCACCAGCGCCGCTGGGCCCACAACCTTGCCCTCCGGGGAAGACGTCGAAGGGAGACGGACACACACCTCCCCCGTGCTCAGAAGCAGCCCCCGGGGCTCTGCACACAAGGCCCACGAGGGTTTCCATCTCCTACCTGCAGCTGCACGCCGACGCCTCCTTCCCTCAGACGGTCCGGCTCCAGAAAAGGGCCTGGGCCCCGCCCCCTCGGGCCTTTGGGGGCTTCCCCACAGCCCCACCCCCGCACGTGCAGGCTCCTCATTGGCTGAGGCGGCCGAGGGCGTGCCCACTCCCACTCCCGCCATCCAACCACCCACACTTTTCTCGGGGAATTCCCCTTGACGAGGCCCCACACGCACTTCCGACCTGACCCCCTGGACCAAAGGGCTCAGGATGCAAATGATTCGGGGGCATTGGGCCTTCCAGCCTTGCCCGCTAGAGATTCACTGCGGGGCTTCCGAGTTCAGCACACAAATGCCGGCTGCACAGGACTTCCGTGGGCTCACCATTCACATCCTAACACACGTGTGGAAACATATGTCTGCCCACCGAACCTCTCCCCTTTAGGGGTCTCCCGACCCCAGACCCCTGCCTGAGGACAACCCCTCCCCGGACAACAATAAACCCTTGCCTCAACTTTGCGCTCCAGCGAGGTCCTCCCCAATTTCTATGCGTTCTCACTGGACACTCTTCTAGCGTTCAGGGTCCTAGCACCAAAAGATGCCAGCAGAGTGCCACATATGCTTTTCTCCCTTCAGGGCCGTTGCTCAAGACCCAAAGCGAGCTCATTTAGAAAGGCATAGGCTTCCTGCAACTTTGGATTCATTTCTGCAGCTCCTTTTTTCTCTCTCCGCTGCCCTTTTTCTTCCTTTTCCTTCTTCCTTTATCATTTATTTTTTTTTTTTTTTTTTCCTGCTTGGTGTTTTTTAGGTTTTTTTTTTTTTTTTTTTTTTTTTCCATTTATTTTTAAACTTTTTTTTTTTAAAATTTTGTGTTCATTTTGTTATTTTTTTGTTGCTTTTATTCTCTTTCTCTCTTTTATATACACTAGTTGACTCATACAGTCGTCTTTCGAATTCCGGGGCTCAAAATGCGGTATAACTCAAGGTATAAAAAAGGTTTCCCTCCTGGAGGAGGATGACTGTTGCTTTCCTTCTCGGTGTGTGACGTGTGTTTGTTTGCTCTCCCGTCCTGGACATTATGCTTGCCTTCCAGGACTATGGGGGTTTGACCGTCCACAGGTTTACCATAGCTGGAGTGTTGATTCCGTTGGTCCTTACTAGGAAAGAAGGGCCCTGACCCCGTTTACTTCCTTAGCCTATTGCACCCCTCCCACCTCCCGCTCCCCCCATCCCATCCTAGGAGCCTACCGCTTTGTGCTTTATGATCCAAGTGCTCACACCCTTGCTGTCCTCTTACCTCCTTCCCATGGCACAGAGAAACGAGATCAGCCAGGATTTTTCTCTCTTTTGCACGGATTTCGCCCAGCATAAGGCCACCTTCCCATTCCCTGTGTCACGCCACCCCCATCGACATCTCTCCTCCTCCTCCTCCTCCTCCTCCTCCTCCTCCTCCTCCTCCTCCTTCTTCAGAGGGTGTGGATGGGGCAAGCAGTAAGTCCATTTGAGACGATGGGGCGGAGGAAGATGCGTGCTGATGATGAGGGCGGACTGTGGGTGGCTCCGCTTCCTCGTGCAGGGCACGCTTGCTCGTGTTCTCGGGGGAAGATACTGCTCATCATTCTTTGTCCTCTACGCGGAGGGAGGGCATGGTGCGGCGTAGGTAGCCATGCGGGGGAAACAAGCCATCGGAACGTTCTCTGTTCCTTGCCACGCCGACTAGCGCAGTCAGGAGCCAGAGTTGGCCCTCGAGGTCGGAGATGTTCCATCGCAAATTCCCGGTCTGCCGTTTGATGGAGGGTTTGGGGTTTGAAGCCATCAGCCAAGCCAAAGAAAGAAAAACGCGAGAGGTGGTCGATAAGGGGCCTCAGGTGCCCCTCCAGCAGGGTCACGGGCCCATGAGGCAGTCGAGAAAGCAGCTAGGGGGAGGACAGCTTCCCCACCGCCCCAGGCACTTTGGAGGCCGGCCGCATCTCCTCGCGCCCAGAGGCGTTTGCCCGGGCCCAGCTGGATGAGACTGCCAGACAGGACGGGCAGAGTCGGAAGTCCAGTTGTCTTGCTATCACAATCTAGGGTAGGCTCGGGTCTTTCCTCAGTGCGGGAGGACCTTTGCTTTCAGAAATGAGCGTGGCGCGACATATCTCCACTCAGGCACCGGTGCGATGCTGGTGGAGAAGTTTCTTTGGGACTGGTTGGGTTGCCTTTCTCCCCTTGGCCCGTGTTGGTGTTGGTGCTGGTGGTGCTGGTGGTGCTGGTGGCGGTGCTCATGGCCTTGTGGATCGCTTCTCCTGT
>NW_027218926.1:0-4359 GCF_027580195.1 Bos mutus
GATGAGCAGGCGGTGTCGCGTGGCTCAGCTGTCGATTATCAGTCGAATGAGCAGGCAGGTGTCGCAGCGGCTCAGCTGGTCAATTATCAAGCAGATGAGCAGGCAGGTGTCACGCGGCTCAGCTGGCGATTATCAAGCGAATGAGCAGGCAGGTGTCGCCGCGGCTCAGCTAGCCGATTATCAAGCAGAATGAGCAGCGCAGGTGCTCGCGCGGCTCTGCTGGCGTATATCAAGCAGATGAACAGGCAGGTGTCGCGCGGCTCAGCTGGCGATTATCAAGCAGATGAGCAGGCAGGTGTCGTGGCGTCTCAGCGGGCTGCAGGATTATCAGCAAATGAGCTCAGGTGTCGTGCGGCTCGCTGGCGATTATAGTAGCGGTGATGCGGCTCACCTGGCGATTATCAGGTGTCAGGCGCGTGGCTCAGCTAGCGATTATCAAGCGAATGAGCAGGCAGGTGTCACAGCGGCTCAGCTGATGATTATCAAGCGAATGAGCAGGCAGGTGTCGGCTCCGCTGGCGTTAACAAGCAGATGAGCAGGCGGAGTGTCGGCGGCTCGGCTATGGGGTATCAAGCAGATGACGAGCGGGTCGCTGCTCAGCTGATGATTATCAACGAATGGCAGGCGCGGGGTATTGTACAGCGGATCAGCTGGCGTTATCAAGCAGATGAGCAGGCAGGTGTCACGAAACCAGCCGGCCACAGTCAAATCAGATGAGCAAGCAGGTGTCGCGTGGCACGGGCTGGCGATATATCGCGAATGAGCAGGCGGGTGTCGCGCGGTTCAGGTGGTTATCAAGCAGATGAGCAGGCAGGTGTCGTGAGGGCTCAGGTGGCGACCAGCTGGCGAATCAAAGCAGAAGACCAGGTAGGTGTCCGGCGCAGCTCAGTTGGAATTATCAAGCGGAGCCAGGCATGCAGGTGTCGCGCAGCTCCGTAGCGATTATCAAAGGCGAATGAGCAGGCAGGTGGCGGTTGGCTCTGCTGGCGTATACTCTAGCAGATGAGCAGGCGGGTCGTCGCGGCTCAGCTGGTGACAATCAAGCAGATGAGGCGGGAAGGTGTGCTTGGCTCAGGTGGCGATTATCAAGCAGATGAGCAGCAGGTGTCACGCCCGGATCTGCTGTCGATTACTAAACAGATGAGCAGGCGGGTATCGCGCCGGCTCCGGCTATCGATTATCAAGCAGATGAGCAGGCGGGTGTAGCCCGGCTCGGCTGTCGATTATCAAGCAGATGAGCAGGCGGGTGTCGCCCGGCTCCAGCTGTCAATTATCAAGCAAGATGAGCAGGCGGGTGTCGCGCAGCTGGTTAAGCGATTATCAAGCGAATGAGCAGGCGGGTATCCCGCAGGCTCAGCTGGCCCAGATAAGCAGATGAGCAGGCAGGTGTCACATTGGCTCTGCTGGCGATTATCAAAGCAGATGAGCAGGCGGTGTCGCATGACTCGCTATCAATTATAAAGCAGATGAGCAGCAGGCAGGTGTCATGCGCTCCAGCGGCGACTCTCGAATGAGCAGTCCATCAAATGCGGCTCACTGGAACAATCAAGCAGCAGATGAGCAGGAGGTTCACAGCGGCTCAGGTGGCGATTATCAGGCGAATGAGCAGGCAGGCTACTCAGCGGCTCTGTCGCGAGTATCAGGCAGATGAGCAGGCAGATGCTCGCAGCGGCTCAGCTGGCGATTATCAGGCAGATGAAGCAGGCGGGTGTCTCGCGGCTCAGCTGGCGATTATCAAGGCAGATGAGCAGGCAGGTGTCGGCGGCTCAGCTGGCGTTATCAGGCAGATGAGCAGGCAGGTGTCGCGCGGCTCAGCTGGCAAGTATCAAGCAGATGAGCAGGAAGGTGTCCCCGCGGCTCAGCTGGCGATTATCAGCAGATGAGCAGGCAGGTGTCGCGGGGGCTCAGCTGCGATTATCAAAAGATGAGCAGGCAGAAAGGCGGCGTGGCTCGGCTGTCGATTATCAAGCAGATGAGCAGGCAGGTGTCCAGCGGCTCAGCTGGCGATTATGACAGATGAGCAGGCAGGTGTCATGCGGCTCAGTTGTCAGTTATCAAGCAGATGAGCAGGCAGGTGTCGGCGGCTCAGCTGGCGATTATCAGGCAGAAGGAGCAGGCAGGTGTCGCGGGGGCTCAGCTGGCGATTATCAAGCAGATGAGCAGGCGGGTGTCGCAGCGGCTCCGTTCGTCGATTATCAAACAAATGAGCAGGCAGGTGTCGTACGCGGCTCCGCTGGCGATTATCAGGCAGATGAGCAGGCAGGTGTGTCGGGGCTCAGCTGGCGTATTATCAAGCAGATGAGTGGCAGGTGTCGCGGCTCAGCTGGTGATTATCAAGCAGATGAGCAGGCAGGTGTCCGCAGCGGATCCGCTGGCATTATCAAGCAGATGAGCGGAAGCGGCGTGTCTCGCGGCTCCGCTGGATTATCAACCAGGCAGAAGCAGGCGGGTGTGTCGCGCGGCTCCGCTGGCGATTATCAAGCAGATGAGCAGGCAGGTGTCGCGGGGCTCAGCTGTCGATTATCAAACAAATGAGCGGGCAGGTGTCAGCGGCTCAGCCAGCCAGTATCAAGCAGAAGAACAGAGCAGGTGGCGTAGCAGCTCAGCTGTTGATTATCAAGGCAGAAGAAGCGAGCAGGTGTGCAGCAGCTCAGCTGGCGATTATCAAGCGGATGGGCAGGCAGGTGTCCCACCGCAGCGGCTCGCTGGCGATTATCAAGCAGATGAGCAGGCGGAGTGTCCCGGCTCCGGCTGGCGAGTATCAAGCAGATGAGCAGAGCAGGTGTCGATGTGGCTCAGCTGGAATTATAAGCAGATGGGCAGGCAGGTGTCGTGCGGCTCAACTGTTGATTATCAAGAGAACAGAGCGGAGTTTAGCGCCAGGCTCAGCTGGCGATTATCAGGAATGAAGAGGAGGTATCCACGCAGCTCAGCTGGCGTTATCAGGCAAGTAAACAAGCAGGTGTCACGCAGCTCAACTGGCGATTATCAAGCAGATGAGCAGGCAGCTATTCGCAGCGGCTCAGCTTCTGCGTTATCAAGAATGAAACGCGGGCAGGTATCCAGCAGCGTTTCCAACTGCGATTATCAGAAGCGAAGAGTAGGCGGCTATTCATGCGCGACTCAGGTGGCGATTATCAGCGAATGGCATGCAGGTGTCGAAACAGCTCGCTGGCGATTATCAAGCAGAAGAGCAGGCAGGTGGCGGTTCAGCTGGCGTATATCAAACCAGATGAGCAAGCGGGTGTCCACCACGACAGCTCAGCTGGGGAGATAATCAAGCGATGAGCAGGCAGGTGTCGCGCGGCTCGGTGGCGATTATCAAGCAGATGAGCAGGCAGGTGTCTCAGGCTCAGCTGGTCGATTATCAAGCTGATGAGCAGGCAGGTGTCGCGCAGCCCAGCTGGCGATTATCAAGCAGATGAGCAGGCAGGTGTCATCGCGGCTCAGCTGGCAGAGTATCAGGCAGATGAGCAGGCAGGTGTCCCGTAGCTCAGCTTTCGATTATCAAGCAGATGAGCAGGCAGGTGTCGCGGGGCTCGGCTGTCGGTATCAAACAGATGAGCAGGCAGGTGTCGCCCGGCTCAGCTGTCGATTATCAAGCAGATGAGCAGGCAGGTGTGATGCGGCTCAGCTATGGCGAGTATCAGGCAGATGAGCAGGCGGCTGGTGTCGCCGGCTCAGCTGGCGATTATCAACAGATGAGCAGGCAGGTGTCGCGGCGGCTCAGCTGTCGATTATCAAGCAGATGGCAGGCAGGTGTCAGCGAGGGCTCAGCTGGCGATTATCAAGCAGATGAGCAGGCGGGTGTCGGCCGGCTGGCGAGTATCGGGCAGATGAGCAGGCGGGTGTCGCGGGGGCTCAGCACCGCCGGTGCAACAGATGAGCAGGCAGGTGTCGCGGCTCAGTTAGCCGATTATCAAGCAAATGAGCAGGCAGGTGTCCTTGGCGGCTCCAGCCTAGCGATTATCGGCGATCGATGACAAGTGCGCGAACAGCTGCCGATTATGCAGATGAACAGGCATGTCGGGCTGCTCAGCTGGTGATTATCAAGCAGATGAGCAGGCAGGTGTCGCGCGGCTCAGGAACAATTAAGCAGATGAGCAGGAAGGTGTCGCGTAGCTCAGGTGGCGATTATCAAGCAGATGAGCAGGGCAGGTGTTACCAAGCGGCTCGGCTATCGGCTCGCTGCCCGATTATCAAGCAGATGAGCAGGTAGGTGTCGCACTGCTCAGCTGGCGATTATCAAGCAGATGAGCAGGCAGGAGCGATTATCAAGCAGATGAGCAGGCAGCGGTCTGCTGGCGTGGCTCATATCAACAGAAATCAAGCAGATGAGCAGGCAGGTGTCGCGCGGCT
>NW_027218927.1:0-4338 GCF_027580195.1 Bos mutus
TGCCTGCTCATCTGGCGATAATCGCCAGCTGAACCCGCGACACCTGCCTGCTCATCTGCTTGATTCTCGCCAGCTGAGCCGCGCGACACCTGCCTGCTCATCTGCCTGATACTCGACAGCTGAGCCCCGCGAGACCTGCCTGCTCATCTGACTGATACTCGACAGCTCAGCCGCGCGACACCTGCCTGCTCATCTGCTTGATAATCGACAGCTGGGCGTGCGACACCTGCCTGCTCATCTGCTTGATAATCACCAGCTGGGCGCGCGACACCTGCCTGCTCATGATTGATAATCATAAAAGCTGGGCGGCGCGACACCTGCCTGCTCATCTGCTTGATAATCGACAGCTGAGCATCTACTTAATCGACACCTGCCTGCTCATCTGGCGATAATCGACAGCTGAGCCGCGCGACACCTGCCTGCTCATCTGCTTGATAATCGCCAGCTGAGCCCGCGACACCTGCCTGCTCATCTGATAATCGCCAGCTGATAATGACCTGCCTGCTTGACAATCTACTGGCTGAGCGCGCGACACCTGCCTGCTCATCTGCTTGATAATCGCCAGCTGGGCCATGGGACACCTGCCTGCTCATCTGCTTGATAATCGCCAGCTGAGCCGCGCGACACCTGCCTGCTCATCTGTGATAATCGACAGCTGGCCAGCGCGACACCTGCCTGCTCATCTGCTTGATAATGGCCAGCTGAGCCGCGTGACACCTGCCTGCTCATCTGATTGATAATCGCCAGCTGAGCCGCGCGACACCTGCCTGCTCATCTTTTTGATAATCACCAGCTGAGCCGCGCGACACCTGCCTGCTCATCTGGTTGATATCGCCAGCTGAGCCGCGCGACACCTGCCTGCTCATCTGCTTGATAATCGCCAGCTGAGCCCCGCGACACCTGCCTGCTCATCTGATTGATAATCGACGGCTGCCTGCGCGCGACACCTGCCTGTCATCTCTGCTTGATAATCGCCAGCCGAGCCGAGCGACACCTGCCTGCTCATCTGCTTGATAAGACCAGCTGAGCCGCGTGACACCTGCCTGCTCATCTTTTTGATAATCGACAGCTGAGCCGCGCGACACCTGCCTGCTCATCTTTTTGATAATCGCCAGCTGAGTCCGCGACACCTGCCTGCTCATCTGGTTGATAATCGCCAGCTGAGCCGCGCGACACCTGCCTGCTCATCTGCTTGATAATCGCCAGCTGAGCCGCGCGACACCTGCCTGCTCATCTTTTGATAATCCCCAGCTAGGCTGCGTGACACCTGCCTGCTCATCTGCTTGATAATCGCCAGCTGAGCCCCGCGACACCTGCCTGCTCATCTGCTTGATAATCGCCAGCTGAGGCTCGCGACGACCTGCCTGCTCATCTTTTTGATAATCGACAGCTGAGCCCGCGACACCTGCCTGCTCATCTCTTGATAATCGCCAGCTGGGCCGCCGCCACCTGCCTGGCTTGATGGCCGCCCGCGCCTGACACCTGCCTGCTCATCTTTTGATAATCGCCAGCTGAGCGCGCGACACCTGCCTGCTCATCTGCTTGATAATCGACAGCTGAGCCAGCGTAGCGACACCTGCCTGCTCATCTGCTTGATAATCGCCAGCTGAGCCGCGCGACACCTGCCTGCTCATCTGCTTGATAATCGCCAGCTGAGCCCAGCGCGACACCTGCCTGCTCATCTGCTTGATAATGCCAGCTGAGCCTCGAGACACCTGCCTGCTCATCTGCTTGATAATCGACAGCTGAGCCGCGCGACACCTGCCTGCTCATCTGCTTGATAATCGCCAGCTGAGCCGCGCGCGACACCTGCCTCCTCATCTGCTTGAAGTGTCGACAGCTGAGCATCGCGACACCTGCCTGCTCATCTGCTTGATAATCGCCAGCTGAGCCGCGCGACACCTGCCTGCTCATCTGTTGATAATCGCCAGCTGAGCCGCGCGACACCTGCCTGCTCATCTGCTTGATAATCGCCAGCTGTGCCCCGCGACACCTGCCTGCTCATCTGCCAGCTGAGCTGGGCTGCGGTGACACCTGCCTGCTCATCTGCTTGATAAGCCGCCAGCCAGCTGGGCCACCGCGACACCTGCCTGCTCATCTGTGATAATCGCCAGCTGAGCCCCGCGACACCTGCCTGCTCATCTCTGCTTGATAATCGCCAGCTGGGCCGCGTGACACCTGCCTGCTCATCTGTGATAATCGCCAGCTGAGCCGCGACACCTGCCTGCTCATCTGCGGTGATAATCGCCAGCTGGGCGCGCGCGACACCTGCCTGCTCATCTTTTTGATAATCGCCATCTGAGCCGCGCGACACCTGCCTGCTCATCTGCTTGATAATCGCCAGCTGGGCCCGCGACACCTGCCTGCTCATCTGCCTGATAATCGCCAGCTGAGCCGCGCGACACCTGCCTGCTCATCTGCTTGATAATCGCCAGCTGAGCCGCGCGACACCTGCCTGCTCATCTGCTTGATAACTGCCAGCTGAGCCGTGGCGACGCCTGCCTGCTCATCTTTGATAATCGCCAGCTGAGCCGCGCGACACCTGCCTGCTCATCTGTGATAATCGACAGCTGAGGCCGCGACACCTGCCTGCTCATCTGCCTGTGATGTCGCCAGCTGGGCCGCGCGACACCTGCCTGCTCATCTGCTTGATAATCGCCAGCTGAGCCCGCGCGACACCTGCCTGCTCATCTGCTTGATAATCGACAGCTGAGCAGCGCGACACCTGCCTGCTCATCTGCTTGATCGCCAGCTGAGCCGCGCGACACCTGCCTGCTCATCTGCTTGATAATCGCCAGCTGAGCCCGCGACCCCTGCCTGCTCATCTGCTTGATAATCGCCAGCTGAGCCGCGCGACACCTGCCTGCTCATCTGCTTGATAATCGCCAGCTGAGCCGCGCGACACCTGCCTGCTCATCTGCTTGATAATCACCAGCTGAGCCCGCGACACCTGCCTGCTCATCTGCCTGATACTCGCCAGCTGAGCCGCGCGACACCTGCCTGCTCATCTGTGATAATCGCCAGCTGGGCCCGCGACACCTGCCTGCTCATCTGCTTGATAATCGCCAGCTGAGCCAGGCGACACCTGCCTGCTCATCTGCTTGATAATCGCCCAGCTGAGACGCGCGACACCTGCCTGCTCATCTGCTTGATAATCGCCAGCTGAGCCGCGCGACACCTGCCTGCTCATCTGTTTGATAATCGCCAGCTGGCCCCGCGACACCTGCCTGCTCATCTGGCGATAATCGCCAGCTGGGCCGCGCGACACCTGCCTGCTCATCTGCTTGATAATCGCCAGCTGAGCGCGCGACACCTGCCTGCTCATCTGCTTGATAATCGCCAGCTGAGCGCGTGACACCTGCCTGCTCATCTGTGATAATCGCCAGCTGAGCCGCGCGACACCTGCCTGCTCATCTGCCTGATCTCGCCAGCTGCTTGACATCTGCCTGCTCATCTGTTTGATGGCTCGCCAGCTGAGCCGCGTGACACCTGCCTGCTCATCTGATTGATAATTGCCAGCTGAGCCACTGCGACACCTGCCTGTTCATCTTTTGATCGCCGCCAGCTGAGCCGCGACGACACCTGCCTGCTCATCTGTGATAATCGCCAGATGGGCCCGCGACGCCTGCCTGCTTTTCTGTGATAATCACCCAGCTGAGCCCGTGACACCTGCCCTGCTCATCTGCTTGATAATGCCAGCTGAGCTGCGCGACCCTGCCTGCTCATCTGCTTGATAATCGACAGCTGGGCCGCGCGACCGCCTGCCTGCTCATCTCTGGCGATAATCACCAGCTGGGCGGGACGCCTGCCTGCTCATCTGTGATAATCATTGCCAGCTGAGCCCACGACCTGCCTGCTCATCTCTTGCGATAAGCCAGCTGAGCGGCCACCTGCTGCTCTTCTGTGACTGTGGCCAGCTGAGCCCCGTGACACCTGCCTGCTCATCTGTGATAATCTCCCAGCTGGCAGCGACACCCTGCCTGCTCTTCTGCTTGACTGTCGCCAGCTGAGCCCTGCGACACCTGCCTGCTCATCTGGCGATGATCGCCCAGCTGAGCCGCGTGACCCTGCCTGCTCATCTGCTTGATGGCGATAGGCTGGCGGCGCGACACCTGCCTGCTCATCCGCCCGATAATGCCGCCAGCTGAGCCCACGACCCCTGCCTGCTCACATCTGTAGTAATCGCCAAAGCTAGACCGTCGGCACCTGCCTGCTCATCTGTTGATAAACCAGCTGAACCCGTGACCCCTGCCCGCTCATCTGCTGGGTAATGTAGCTGAGCCACGCATTTCGCCTGCTCATCTGCTTGATAACTGACAGCTGGGCGCGTGACACCTG
>NW_027218928.1:0-12687 GCF_027580195.1 Bos mutus
GTTTCAATTCCTTCCCCTCGCCCACCGTGTAGTTGCCAATTTCATTGGCACTATGAAATCTAATGAAGCTTTTGAGCCTTATTTTTCTTCGGTCACATTTGTATTGCTGTTATGAATCTCTGTCTCTATATACAGCTTTTGAAATTCTGTGGAGTTTCCTTTTCTCTCTCTCTCTCTCTTTTTCATTTTTAAACCTATTATTATTTTTTCTACATTTATTATTTGTTTACTTTCCCTACTGTTCTTTTCCCCTTGCAGTTAATCTTTAATGTATATAAATCTTTTCAGTTCAGTTCAGTTCAGTGGCTCAGTTGTGCCCGACTCCTTGTGACCCCATGAACCACAGCACGCCAGGCCTCCCTGTCCATCACCAACCCCCGGAGTCCAACCAAACCCATGTCCATCGAGCTGATGATGCCATCCAACCATCTCATCCTCTGTTGTTCTTCTTCTCCTCCTGCTCTCAATCTTTCAGCATCAGGGCCTTTTCCAAAGAGTCAGCTCTTCGCATCAGGTGGCCAAAGTATAGGAATTTCAGCTTCAACATCAGTCCTTCCAATGAACACCCAGGACTGATCTCCTTAGAATGGACTGGTTGGATTTACTTGCAGTCAAGGGACTCTCAAGAGTCATCTGTATCTCTATTTAACTCTGCATATGTATTTTTTCCTTTCTTTCCTTTTCTCTCAATATATTTGTTAGTTTTATTTTCATCTTTTTTATTCTCAATTGGCACCTTGCTCTAGTTTTGTTTCCCAGTTTGTGCTTCAGGTGGTTGGTTCTATTCTGTATATATATAT
Organism: Bos mutus; assembly: GCF_027580195.1. NCBI lineage: Eukaryota > Metazoa > Chordata > Mammalia > Artiodactyla > Bovidae > Bos > Bos mutus. Next base: position 801 of record NW_027218928.1, read on the forward strand.
ATATATATATATATATATATATATATATATATATATATATATATATATATATATATATATATATATATATTTTTTCCTTTGTTCACCAGGTCAATCAATCTATTGTACTTAATTTTGCTGGAATGTTTTGATTTTTTTGCTGGTGGGTGTATATGTACATGTGTCTATTCAGTCATACTTTTTACTCTTGTGATGAACCTCTGCTTCTACATTGGATTTTTACAGTTCTTTGGAGGATTCCTTGTTTTCCCATTTATTTTTGATTTTTAATTATTTTCTATTTTTATTGTTTTAAATTTTAATTTTTTAAACCTATTATATTTATTCCATTGTTTGCCTTTCCTCTGTTCTTGTCCCCTTGCAGTTAAACTTTAAACAAACCTTGTTCATCTACCTCTATTGAACCTTGCATATCTATTCTTTCTTTCTTTTCTTTCCTTCCTTTCCTCTCAACATTTTGTTAGTTTTATTTTCAGTGCTTTCATTCCCACTTGGGACTTTGCTTTAGATTTCTTTTCCAGCTTGTGCACTCGTTAGTTTTGTGCTTAACTGGTAGATATCATTTTTGGTTTCCGTTGTTTGCTAGGTCAGTCTATTGTAGTTTATTTTTGTTGAACTGTTTGGATTTTGCTGATGGTTGTATATGTGTATATTCCCATATATTGGAATATATGTGTATATTCCTTTATTTTAATTATTATTTGTGTGACAGTGTAACTGCCATTTGTCAGGGGTTCCCCTTTGGTTTCTCTTTTTTTTTGGATATTTATTTTAATCTAAATTAATACCATAACAAACCACCTGTTGTAACGGTGTTCCTGGCCAATGATCCAGCCCCGAGCATTTGGAGTGGGAGCACTGACTCCAAGACCCTATACAACTGGAGAACTCCTAACCTTAGGGAGTATCAATTACTGAGAACTCACTCATGCAAACTAAACCACTTGAATACAAGACCTAGAATCACCCAACCACCAATCAGGACAACCCAACCCAGTGTAGGACACCTCATCCAAACAGCAAATAGGACAAAAATAGAAACCCAGTCATCAGCAGACAGGATTACCCTTCTCAATCAGCCCTGCACATCAGAAAAGAAAAAAAAAAAAAAAAAAAAAAAAAAACTCAGCACCAATCTCACCCAATGCAAAGCTTACACAAACCATTGGACCAAACTTAGGAGTGCAGAAACTAAAAGGAAGAAAGAATGCAAATTTGAAGGCTGGCAAAAGGAGACCTCAAACACAATAAGATCTTTTAAAAAAAATGAAGAAATGACAAAGAAATGCTGCACAAACAAAGGAACAAACTGGACACACAGAAATTTAAACAAATGAAGAGGAAATAGGCAAACTGCCTGAAAAACTATTCAGAATAATGATAGTAAAGATGATCAAAAACTTTGAAAATGACATGGAGACAATGCAAGAATCAATGAGCAAACCCCTAGTTGAATTGAAGAATAAGCAAAAAATAAATTGAAAAATAAATAGAGAGACAAACAACAATTACTGAAATTAAAAATACTCTAGAAAGAATCAAGAGCAGGGTATCTGAACCAGAAAATGGATCAGTGTGTTGAAAGACAAAATGGTGGAAACAACTGCGGAAGGGCAGAATAAAGTCAAAAGAATGAAAAGAACTGAGGATAGTCTCAGAGACCTCTTGGACAATGTTAAATGCACCAAGATTCAAATGATAGGGGTCCCAGAAGAAGAGAGAAAAATAAAGGGTATGAGAAAAGTTTAGAGGAGATTATACTTGAAAAACCCCCAACATGGAAAAGGAAATAGTCAATCAAGTCCAAGAGGTGCCAAGAGTCCCATTTGTGATAAACCCAAGGAGAAACAGCCCTAGACATATACTAAGCAAACTAAGGAAGATGAAACACAAAGAAAGAATATTAAAAGTAGCAAGTTAAAAGTAAGAAGTAACATCCAATGGAAATCCCATATGTTTCACAGCTGATCTTTCAACAGAAACTCTGCAGGCCAGAAGAGAATGGCATGCCGTATGTAAAGCACTGAAAGAGAAAAATCTACAGCAAAGATTACTGTACTTGGCAAGGATCTCCTTCAAAATTGATGGAGAAATCAAAGCTTTTCAGACGAGCCAAAGGTAAGAGAATTCTTTACCACAAAACCAGCTTTACAACAAATGGTAAAGGGACTTATATAGTCAAGAAATACAAGAGAAGAAAAAAGAAATACAAGAGAACAAAACCGACCCCAAACAATTAAGAAAATGGCAATAGGAGCACTGCTGCTGCTGCTGCTAAGTCGCTTCAGTCCTGTCCGACTCTGTGCGACCCCATAGACGGCAGCCCACCAGGCTCCCCGTCCTGGGATTCTCCAGGCAAGAACACACTGGGGGTTGCCACTTCCTTCTCCAATGCATGCAAGTGAAAAGTGAAAGGGAAGTCGCTCTGTCATGTCGAACTCTGTGTGACCCCATGGATTGCAGCCTACCAGGCTCCTCCGTCCATGGGATTTTCCAGGCAAGAGTACTGGAGTGGGGTGCCATTGCCTTCTCGAATAGGAGCACATATGTCAATAATTATTCTAAATATAAATGGATTAAATGTTCCAACCAAAAAGCCCAGACTGGCTAAATGGATACATAAACAAGACCTCGGGGTGGGGGCGCGGTCCTAAGATGGCAGAGGAATAAGATGGGGAGACCCCATTCTCCCCAACACATTCATCAAATGATCATTTGAACGCTGAGCAACTTCCACAAAACAATTTCTGAATGCTGGCAGAGGACACCAGGTACCCAGATAGGCTGCTCATTGTCTTTGAAAGGAGAACAAAGGACTGAGCAAATACCAAAGCAGAACTAGCCGGCTGTCTCCAGGCCCCTCCCCCAACAAGAGGCAGACAGCCATGTGTGTGGCAGCCAGAACCAGAAGGCAAGGGGCGACCTCAGCCTCAGAGACCGGCATTCTCCACCAAACTGTGAGCAGGCTGCCAGTTTCTAACCATGTCTTCCTGGAGTCCTGGATGGTTGACATCTGCCAGGAGAGTTGCAGCTTGAGATCAGCTCCCCAGAGGAGATACATGATACACCTGAGGCAGTATTCTCATGGCACACCCAGGAAACTGAGCGGCCTGGACCCAGTAGGTAATTAAGATGCATGGCCCACTTGGGACAGTGCGTTGGCCAAGCACCTGGTCGCCTGAGCTGCTGGGACCTGGGAAGGCCACAAAAACGCACGTGCATCTGAGTCGTGACTTTTTGGGTGTACCTGAAAACCTGAACCTGAGCAGCTTAGACCTGGGAATTGCAGGAAATGCAGGGCCCACATTGGGCAGTACCCCTGAAGAGCAATCTGGAACCTGAGCAGTGTACACGTGGAAAACACACACCACCGTGAGCTTGGGAAAGCCCAGTGTGTTCCATACACTGCAAGCACTTTCCCAAAATACACACCAACATTATTTATTTGCAGTGTTCCTCCCTCCCTACAACTCAACTGAACAAGTGAGCCGAAATAAGTGACCACCTTTGCCCCCTTGTGCCAGGGCAGAAATTACACACTAAAGAGACTTGTAAAGAGAGGAAGCCAAAATAAATAAAGAAAAGGGAACCCCTCTGGGAGTGAGAGGTGCAACAGATTACAACCCTGTAGTTAATATTGACTAAGCATAGGAAGGGCTTATAGATCTTGTAAAGAAATGCAAGCTGGAACAAGGAATTATCTGAAACTCAACTGAACCCACACTGCCCACAACGGCTCCAGAGAGAAATTCCTAGATACAGTTTTCTATTATCAACCTTCTAATTTTTTAAAATTATTTATTATTTTTTCCTTCTTACTTTTTTTTTTTTTTTTTTAATTTTACAATACTGTATTGGTTTTGCCATACATCCACATGAATCTGTCATGGGTGTACACGTGTTCCCCATCCTGAACCCCCCTCCCACTCCCTCCCTGTACCATCCATCTGGGTCATCCCAGTACACCAACCCCAAGCATCCTGTAACCTGCATCAAACCTGGGCTGGCGATTCGTTTCTTATATGATATTATACATGTTTCAATGCCATTCTCCCAAATCATCCAACCCTCCTCCTCTCCCACAGAGTCCAAAAGACTGTTCTATACATCTGTGTCTCTTTTGCTGTCTCACATCCAGGGTTATCGTTACCATCTTTCTAAATTCCATAGACATGTGTTAGTATACTGTATTGGTGTGGTTTTTTTTTTTTTCCTTTCTTTCTTTCTGGCTTACTTCACTCGATATAATAGGCTCCAGTTTCATCCACCTCATTAGAACTGATTCAAATGTATTCTTTTTAATGGCTGAGTAATACTCCACTGTGTATACGTACCACAGCTTTCTTATCCATTCATCTGCTGATGGACATCTAGGTTGCTTCCATGTCCTGGCTATTAGAAACAGTGCTGTGATGAACATTGTGGTACACGTGTCTCTTTCAATTCTGGTTTCCTTGGTGTGTATGCCCAGCAGTGGGATTGCTGGGTCATAATTAATCCTTTAATTTTCAATTTTACAACCTATTACCTTGCAAAATATGACCCTATTTTTAAAGCATATTTCATATTTTTAAATATATTTTGTGATTGATTGTGTTTTGTATTTTTAATATTGTATTTCAGAGAGTCTACCCTCTCCTCTTTTTTTTTTTTTTTTTTACTTAAATTAATTTACTTGTTTTAATTGGAGGCTAATTACTTTACAAAATTGTAGTGGTTGTTGCCATACATTGACATGAATCAGCCATGGGTGTATCAGTTCAGTTCAGTTCAGTTGCTCAGTTGTGCCCGACTATTTGCGACCCCATGCACTGCAGCATGCCAGGCCTCCCTGTACATCAACAATTGCTGGAGTCTACCCAAACCCATGTCCATTGAGTCGGTGATGCCATCCAAACATCTCCTCCTCTGCTGTCCTCTTCTGCCCTCAGTCTTTCCCTGAATCAGGGTCTTTTCAAATGAATCAGGTGGCCAAAATATTGAAGATTCAGCTTCAAAATCAGTCCTTCAAATGAACACCCAGGACTGATCTCCTTTGGGATGGACTGGTTGGGTCTCCTTGCAGTCCAAGGGACTCTCAAGAGTCTTCTCCAACGCCACAGTTTAAAATCATTTATTCTCGGGAGCTCTGCTTTCTTTATAGTTCAACTCTCATATCCATACATGACCACGGGAAAAACCATAAGCTTGACTAGATGGACCTTTGTTGACGAAGTAATGTCTCTGCGTTTCAATATACTGTCTAGGTTGGTCATAACTTTCTTTCCAAGGTGTAAGTGTCTTATAATTTCATGGCTGCAATCACCATCTGCAATGATTTTGGACCCCTCCCTCCTCTCAAAGTATAACGTCAGCCACTGTTTCCCCATCTATTTGCCATGAAGTGATGGGACTGAATGCCATTATCTTAGCTTTGTGAATGTTGAGCTTTAAGCCAATCTTTTCAATCTGCTCATTCTCTTTCATCAAGAGGCTCTTTAGTTCTTCTTCACTTTCTGTCAAAAGGTGGTGTCATCTGCATATCTGAGTTATTGATATTTCTTCCGGCAAACTTGATTCCAGATTGTACTTCCTCCAGCCCAGCGTCTCACATGATGTACTCTGCATATAAGTTAAGTAAGCAGGGTGACAATATACAGCCTTGACCTACTCCTTTTCCTATTTGGAACCAGTCTGTTATTCCATGTTCAGTTGTAACTGTTCCTTCCTGACCTGCATACAGGTTTCTCAAGCGGCAGGTTTCGTGGTCTGCTAATATATACCATGGGTGTATACCCATGGATGTATGTGCGTGCCTAATCCTGAACCTCCTCCCATCTCCCTCCCCATCTCATTCCTCAGGATTGTCCCAGTGCACTGGCCCTTGGCACCCTGTCTCATGCACCAAACCTGGACTGGCCTTCTATTTCACATATGGTAATATGCATGCTCCGCTTCTATTCTCCCAAATCATCCCACCCCTAGCTTCTTCCATAGAATCCAAAAGTCTGCTATTTATATCCGTGCCTCTTTTGCTCTCTCACATGTAGGGTCCTCATTACTATCTTTCTAAATATATATATATATATATATATATATATATATATATATATATATATATATATATGTTAATATAGTGTATGGATGTTTTTCTTTCTGACTTGCATCACTCTGTATCATAGGATCCAGTTTCATTCACCTCATTAGAACTGATTCAAATGCACTCTTTTAAATAGCTGAGTAATATTCCATTCTGTATATGTACCAAAGCTTTACTATCCATTCATCTGCTCATGGATATCTAGGTAGCTTCCATGTCCTAAACATGAAAACACTGCTGTGATGATGAACATTGGGGTAGACGTGTCTCTTTCAATTCTGGTTTCCTCAGTGTGTATGCCCAGCAGTGGGTTTCCTGGGTCACATGACAGTACTAGTTCCAGCTTTTTAAGGAATCTACACAGCGTCCCCCATACTGGCTGTACTAGTTTGCATTGCCTCCAACACTGTAAGAGGATTCCCTTTCTTCTGCAGTCTGTTCAGCATGTATTGTTTGTCGACGTTTTGATAACAGCCATTCTGACAGGTGTGAGATGGTACAACATTGTGGCTTGATTTCCATTTCTGTGATAATGAGTGATGTTGAGCATCTTTTCATGTGTTTCTTAACCATCTGTATGTCTTCTTTGGAGAACTGTCTGTTTAGTTCTTCAGCCTAATTTTTGATTGGGCCATTAATTTTTTCTGGTATTGAGTTGCATGAGCTTCCTGTATATTTTTGAGTTTCACTTAGTCAATTGCTTCATTTACTATCATTTTCTCCCGTTCTGATGACTGTCTTTTCACCTTCCTTGTTTCCTTCATTGTTCAGGAGCTTTTAAATTTGATTCGTTCCGTTGGTTTATTTTTGCTTTTATTTACATTACTCTGGGAGGTGAGTCATAGAAGGTCCTGCTGTGATTTATGTCAGAGACTGTTCTGTCTATATTTTCCTCTAGAAGTTTTACAGTTTCTGGTCTTTCATTTAGATCTTTAATCCATATTTAGTTTATTTTTGTGTATCATTAGAAAGTATTCTAGAGTCATTATTTTACAGGTGGTTGGCCAGCTTTTCCAGTGCCACTTGTTAAAGATATCGGTCTTTTCTCCATTGTATATTCCTGCGTCCTTTGTCAAAGATAAAGTGACCATAGGTGCGTGGATTTATCTCTGGGCTTTCTATTTTGTTCCATTGGTCTATATTTCTGTCTTGGTGTCAGTAACATATTGTCTTGATAACTGTAGCTTTGTACTATAGTCTGCAGTCATGCAGGTTGATTCCTTCAGTTCCATTCTTCTTTCTCAAGATGGCTTTGGCTATTCGAGGTTTTTTTTTTTTTTTTTTTTTTTTCCCCTTCATACAAACTGTGCAATGATTTGTCCTAGTTCTCTGAAAAACACTTTTGGTAGGTTGATAATTACTTTAAATGTAAACAGATTAAATGTTCCAACCAAAAGACACAGACTGATTGAATGGATACAAAAACATGACCCATATATATATGCTGTCAACCAGAAACCACCTTCAGATGCAAAGACACATATAGCCTGAAATTGAGAGGATGGAAAAATACGTTCTATGCAAATGGAAAGCAAAAGAAGGCTGGAATATTAATCCTGATATCAGACAGGCCTTAAAATAAGAATACTATAAAAAATAAGGAAAGACACTACACTATGATAAAAGGATCAATCCAAGAGGGAGACATAACAGTTGTAAACATCTATGCACTGAACACTTTTTATTGCGAATTTTACCTTAAATTGAAGAAACTAGCGAAAATGACTAGATGATTCAGGTATGAACTAAATCAAACCCCTTATGTTTATACAGTGGAAGTGACAAATAGATTCAAGACAGAATATTGAAGATTCAAGACAGAATCAAGATAGACAGAATGCCTGAAGAACTATCGATGGAGTTTTGTGACAGTGTACAGGAGGCAGTGATCAAGACCATACCCAGAAACACAAATGCCAAAAGTCAAAATGGTTCTCTGAGGAGGCCTTCCAAATAGCTGAGAAACGAAAAGAAGCAAAAAGACAAAGGAGAGAGGGAAATATATACCCATTTGAATGAAGAGTTCCAAAAGAATTGCAAGTAGAGATAAGAAAGCCTTCCTCAGCAATCAACAAAAAGAACAGAGGAAAACAATAGAATGGGAAAGACTAGAGATCACGTCAAGGAAATTAGAGATACTAAGGGAGCATTTCATGGAAAGATGGGCACAATAATGGACAGAAATGGTACGGACATAAGAGAAGCAAAAAAGATATTAGAATTGATGGCAACAATGCACAGAAGAATTATACAAAAAGATCTTCATGATGCAGATAACCAGGATAGTGTGATCACTCACCTAGAGCCAGACATCCTGGAATGTGAAGCCAAGTGGATCTTAGGAAGCAAAGCTAGTGGAAGTTATGGAATTCCAGTTGAGCTATTTGAAATCCTAAAAGACGATGTTGTGAAAGTACCATGCAATATGCGGCAAAGTTTCAAAGCTCGGCAGTGGCCACGGACTGGAAAACGTCAGTTTTCATCCCAGTCTCAAAGGAAGGTAATGCCAAAGAATGCTCAAACAACCACACAGTTGCACTCATCTCACATGCTAGTAGAGTAATGCTCAAAATTCTCAAGCCAGGCTTCAACAGTATGTGAACTGTGAACTTCCAGATGTTAAAAGTGGACTTAGAATAGGCAGAGGAACCAGAGATCAAATTGCCAACATCCACTGGATCATTGAAAAAAGCAAGAGTTCCAGGAAAAACATATATTTCTGCTTTATTCAATATGCCAAAACCTCTGAGTGTGTGGGTCAAAATAAACTGTGGAAAATTCTAAAAGAGATGGGAGTACCAGGCCACCTGACTTGCCTCCTGAGAAATCTGTGTGCAGGTCAAGAAGCATCAGTTAGAACTGGACATGAAACAACAGACTGGTTGCAAGTCGGGAAAGGAGTATATCAAGGCTGTATTTCATCACCCTGCTATTTAACTTACAAGCAAAGGACATCATGCTAAATGCCAGGCTGGATGAAGCACAAGCTGGAATCAAGATTGTCAAGAGAAATATCAGTAATCCCATATATGCAGATAACACCACCCTTAGGGCAGAAAGTGAGGACCTAAAGAGCCTCTTGATGAAAGTGAAAGAGGAGAGTGAAAAAGTTGGCTTAAAACTCAACATTCAGAAAACTAATATCATGGCATCCAGGCACATCCCTTCATGGCAAGTAGATCAGGAAACAATGGAAATAGTGCCAGACTGTTTTTCGCAGTTGGGGAGGCAAATCACTACAGATGTTGATTGCAGCCATGAAATTCAAAGGTGCTTGCTCCTTGGAAGTCACGCTATGACTTACTTAGAAAGCATTAAAAAGCAGAGACATTATTTTACCAACAATCAACCAATGTGTCAAAGCAATCCTTTTTGCAATAGTCATGTACTGATGTGAGAGTTGGAGGAGAAGGAAAGCTGAGTGCCTAAGAATTCATCCTTTGGAACTGTGGTGTTGGAGAAAACTCTTGAGGATATCAAAGCAGTCAATCCCAAGAAAATCAGTCCTGAACATACACTGAGATGACTGAAGCTCCAATACTTTGGCAACCTGATGCAAAGAAGTAACTCATTTGAAAAGACCCTGATGCTGGAAAAGATCGAAGGCCAGAAGAGAAGGGGACGATAGAAGATGAGATAGTTGGATGGCATCCTCAATGCACATGAGTTTTAGCAAGCTCTGGAAGTTGGTGATGGACAGGGACAGGGAAGCCTGGTGTGATGTTTTACCATAAAGTATGATGTTAGTTATACAGTGTATTACCATCATCAGGTTGAGGAAGTTTTCTATTTCTAGTTTGCTAAGAGTTTTTATACAGAATGTGTTCAGTCACTCAGATCTGTCCAGCTCTTTGCGACCCCATGGAGTTTAAACCCAAATGGTTCCTCTGGTTGAGGATTCTCCAGGCAAGAATATTGAAGTTGGTTGCCGTGCCCTCTGCCAGGGCATCGTCCCAACCCTGGAATAGATATCAGACTTTATCAAATTATTTTTCAGCGTTTTTCGAGATGACCCTACTGTGTTTTATTTTTTGTCCTTTAGTACTTTGAATTACACTGATTGATTTTCAAATGTTTAACCAATCCTGCATTCTTAGGGGACAAAAATTAATAGATTATGCTGCGTTGTCTTTGTATATATTGGCATAGTCTGCGCTTCACTCTGAACACTTTCTGTTGCTCGTCTTCAAGTGCACACAATTTTCTCCTGCTGTCCTGTCTAATCTGTCATTTATTCTATCGACTGTGTTTGCCATCTGACGTTACAGTTTTCCTATCTACAAGATGGAATTGGTCTACTTTATTATTTGCATGTCTCTACTTAATTTTACAAAATGCAAAAAACACAGTCATTCCAATATTTTAATGTCTCTGTCAGCAATGTCTTAAATCTATGCCGCTTCTGGGTCAGTTTGATTTCTCAAGGAAATTTAATATGATTTTTTTCTTACCTTAGTGAGATTAAAATATTTTTAATGTGGTTAGTGTATAGTCCCATATCTTTCTTGTCAAATGGCTGCTCATGTCTTTTAAACATCTCTGAATAAAGTGAATGTCCAGTAGTACATCTTTCTTAGAAACTGTTGGCTCGTGTGTTTTTCACATTTTTCTATCATTCTTTAGGTTCTTTGTTATAAAATTTTAACAGCCATCTTTTGGGTTTGTTTATGGTGCTTTTTTTTTTTTTTTTTCTACCTCTTAAAATTTTAAGCAGTGTCATGCATCCAGGGTGAATAAGGAACCAGTGTACACCAGGAAGTGAGCACTTCACAGGAAACCCAGGAAGTCCCACTAAGACAAAAAACTGTGTACCCCAGGGCACACCTCAGGCTGGCTGACCCTGCTTGTCAATTAGGAACACAAGGACTGAGATGAAGCCGACACCTCATTCCCCTTTCCTCCAGAGGCAAGCACCTCAGTGAGAGACCTTGGGAACCAGACGGGGATACATGATTACACAGTGTTCCTTCAGGAAGCTGGAATCTTGTCGTAGCTCTTCATGGAAATGAATTCCAGCATGGTCTCAATGGTGGCGTAAGCAGCAATGGAGGTACCAGCTGGAAAACAAGATGAGAAAAAAGAGATTTGTAAGGGCACATGTTGAAAGCCCTTTCCAGATGAGGCTCACACATCTCTGAGCAAGCACCGCCCCTTCAGGGAATACTAATCACTCAAAGGTCGTCATTTCTTTCTTGGGATGCCTCTCATCCCCATCACCCTGTATAAACCCAAACTTGGGTATTACACCTAACGAGGTGAGCATGAGTCCTAGATTTGAAACTAGACAGCTCCAAGTGGACCAATAGCAAAAATATTCAGTGCATTCTCACAGCCTGAAGACAGGGGTTTCAGACTGGAAACTAGAAAAGTGAGGACAGCTATGTGCAAACTGAGCAAAGGAAGTGGGATGGAAAAGATTCCTGGTAGGTGGTCCAGAATTAAATGGTGCTCAAAGTGCTTTAAGAACACCTTATAGGAGGAAAGTAGAATGATTCTCTTTTCCACAGAAACTTCGATAGAACCTAATTATCATGGAGGAATTTTAGGCAGGATATTAAAAACTAGACAATGGTAGAATGTGAGAGAGAAAAGAATGAAAGCCTGAATACTGTGGCTGTGGGCCAAGGTTTGGAGGAGATCCAGTCTCCCTGCCATGTGGCCCTTCATGTAGACTTAGAGAGATGAGGATGGCAGGTGAGTTTGGAGGGTTCCTAAGGCCATTAAAAATGCTACCTTTCCCCCACCAAATCATCTGAGTTGCTCTCCATCCTCCCCTAGAGTTGACAGGATCGGGCTTTGTGATGTGAA
>NW_027218929.1:0-22669 GCF_027580195.1 Bos mutus
AGCAGGGACTAATCACACAGCTGATCAGGCACGAGTCATGCAGCTGAACAGGGATTAATCATGCAGCTGAGCAAGCGCTAATCCCTTGATTCAGCAGGCCCTGATCACGTGACTGAGAAGGCCCTGATCACGTGGTTGAGCATGCACTGATCATGTGACTGAGCATGCACTGATCACGTGACTGAGAGGCACTGATCACGTGACTGAGCAGGCACTGATCACGTGACTGAGAGGCACTGATCACGTGACTCAGCAGGCACTGATCAGGTGACTATCATGCCTGAGCACGTTACTTATTGGCGCTGATCACGTGACTGAGAGGCGCTGATCACGTGGCTATCATGCACTGATCACGTGCCTCAGGAGGCAATAATCAAAGAGCTGAGCAGGCACTAATCACTTGGCTAAGAGGGCACTAATCACGGAGAGGAGCAGGAAATCGTCATGGAGCTGAGCAGACTGTAATGAAGTGGCTAAGCAGACTCTAAACACGTGACTCAGTAGGCTCTACACACCGTGACTGAGCAGACACAATTTGGGCAGCTCAGCAGACACCAATGGTGCAGCTCAGCAGACACAAATGGTGCAGCTCAGCAGACACCAATCATGCAGCTCAGCAGGCAATACTCTGGAGCTGAGCAGGCAGGAATCACACAGCTCAGCAGGCAAAAATCAAGGAGCTGAGCAGGCACGAATATCGCAGCTCAGCTGGCAAAATCAAGGAGCTGAGAAGACTGCAATCAGTGGCTAGCAGACTCTAAACACGTGACTCAGCAGGCTTGGAGTGACTGAGCAGGAATCATCTTGCAGCCCAGCAGACAATACTCCTGGAGCTGAGCAGGCACGAATCACGCAGCTCAGCAGGCAGTAATGATGGAGCTGAGCAGGCAGGAATCACGCAGCTCAGCAGCAATAATCATGAAGCTGGAGCAGCAGGCAGGAATCACGCAGCTCAGCAGCAGGCCAATAATCATGGAGCTGAGCAGGCAGGAATCACGCAGCTCAGCAGGCAATAATCATGGAGCTGAGCAGGCAGGAATCACGCAGCTCAGCAGGCAATAATCACGGAGCTGAGCAGGCAGGAATCACGCAGCTCAGCAATGGAGCAGGCTGCAAGAATCACGCAGCTCAGCAGGCAATAATCATGGAGCTGAGCAGGCAGGAATCACGCAGCTCAGCAGGCAAAAATCATGGAGCTGAGCAAGCAGGAATCACGCAGCTCAGCAGGCAATAATCATGGAGCTGAGCAGGCAGGAATCACGCAGCTCAGCAGGCAATAATCATGAAGCTGAGCAGGCAGGAATCACGCAGCTCAGCAGGCAATAATCATGGAGCTGAGCAGGCAGGAATCACGCAGCTCAGCAGGCAATAATCATGGAGCTGAGCAGACTGGAATGAAGTGGCTAAGCAGCAGACTCTAATCACGTGACTCAGCAGGCACTAATCCGAAGCTGAGCAGGCACTAATCTTGCAGCTGAGCAGGGACTAATCACACAGCTGATCAGGCACGAATCACGCAGCTGAGCAGGGATTAATCATGCAGCTGAGCAAGCGCTAATCCCTTGATTCAGCAGGCCCTGATCACGTGACTGAGCAGGCCCTGATCACGTGGCTGAGCATGCACTAATCATGAGCAGGCAGGACTCACGCAGCTCAGCAGGCACTAATCACGTGACTGAGCAGGCTGAATCACGTGACTCAGCAGGCACTGATCACGTGCTGAGCAGGCAGGAATCACGTGACTCAGCAGGCACTGATCACGTGACTGAGCAGGCCTGAATCACGTGACAGCAGGCGCTGATCACGTGACTGAGAGGCGCTGAATCACGTGGCTATCATGCACTGATCATGGTGCCTCAGGAGGCAATAATCAAAGAGCTGAGCAGGCACTAATCACTTGGCTAAGAGGGCACTAATCACGGAGAGGAGCAGGAAATCGTCGGAGCTGAGCAGACTGTAATAAGTGGCTAAGCAGACTCTAAACCACGTGACTCAGCAGGCTCAAACACCCGTGACTGAGCAGACACAATTTGGGCAGCTCAGCAGACACCAATTGTGCAGCTCAGCAGACACAAATGGTGCAGCTCAGCAGACACCAATCATGCAGCTCAGCAGGCAATACTCATGGAGCTGAGCAGGCAGGAATCACACAGCTCAGCAGGCAAAAATCAAGGAGCTGAGCAGGCACGAATCACGCAGCTCAGCTGGCAAAAATCAAGGAGCTGAGCAGACTGCCATTAAGTGGCTAAGCAGACTCTAAACACGTGACTCAGCAGGCTTGACACCCGTGACTGAGCAGACACGAATCTTGCAGCCCAGCAGACAATACTCCTGGAGCTGAGCAGGCAGGAATCACGCAGCTCAGCAGGCAATAATCATGGAGCTGAGCAGGCAGGAATCACGCAGCTCAGCAGGCAATAATCAAGAAGCTGAGCAGGCAGGAATCACGCAGCTCAGCAGGCAATAATCATGGAGCTGAGCAAGCAGGAATCACGCAGCTCAGCAGGCAATAATCATGGAGCTGAGCAGGCAGGAATCACGCAACTCAGCAGGCAATACTCACGGACCTGAGCAGGCAGGAATCACGCAGCTCAGCAGGCAATAATCATGGAGCTGAGCAGCAGGAATGCAGGCTCAGCAGGCAATAATAATGAGCTGAATGGCAGCAGGCAGAGCTGAGCAGACTAATCACGGAGCTCAGCCTAATCCTAATCTGGGGCTGAGCAGGCAGGAATTACGCAGCTCAGCAGGCAAAAATCATGGAGCTGAGCAGCAGGAATCACGCAGCTCAGCAGGCATAATCATGGAGCTGAGCAGGCAGGAATCACGCAGCTCAGCAGGCAATAATCATGGAGCTGAGCAGGCAGGAATCACGCAGCTCAGCAGGCAATAATCATGGAGCTGAGCAGGCAGGAATCACGCAGCTCAGCAGGCAATAATCAAGAAGCTGAGCAGACAGGAATCACGCAGCTTAGCAGGCAATAATCATGGAGCTGAGCAGACTGTAATGAAGTGGCTAAGCAGACTCTAATCACGTGACTCAGCCGGCTCTTAATCCGGTCCTGAGCAGGCACTAATCCTGCAGCTGAGCAGGGACTAATCACACAGCTGATCAGGCACGAGTCATGCAGCTGAACAGGGATTAATCATGCAGCTGAGCAAGCGCTAATCCCTTGATTCAGCAGGCCCTGATCACGTGACTGAGCAGGCCCTGATCACGTGGCTGAGCATGCACTGATCACGTGACTGAGCATGCACTGATCACGTGACTGAGAGGCACTGATCACGTGACTGAGCATGCACTGATCACGTGACTGAGAGGCACTGATCACGTGACTGAGCAGGCACTGATCACGTGACTCAGCAGGGCTGATCACGTGACTGAGCAGGCGCTGATCACGTGACTGAGCAGGCGCTGATCACGTGACTGAGCGCTGATCACGTGGCTATCATGCACTGATCACGTGCCTCAGGAGGCAATAATCAAAGAGCTGAGCAGGCACTAATCACTTGGCTAAGAGGGCACTAATCACGAGAGGAGCAGGAAATCGTCATGGAGCTGAGCAGACTGTAATGAAGTGGCTTAGCAGACTCTAAACACGTGACTCAGCAGGCTCTACACCCGTGACTGAGCAGACACAATTTGGGCAGCTCAGCAGACACCAATTGTGCAGCTCAGCAGACACAAATGGTGCAGCTCAGCAGACACCAATCATGCAGCTCAGCAGGCAATACTCCTGGAGCTGAGCAGGCAGGAATCACACAGCTCAGCAGGCAAAAATCAAGGAGCTGAGCAGGCAGGAATCAGCGCAGCTCAGCTGGCAGGCAATAATCAAGGAGCTGAGCAAGACTGGAAGCTGAGCAAGAAGGAATCACGCAGCTCAGCAGGCAATAATCATGGAGCTGAACAGCAGGAATCAGGCTCAGCAGCAGGCATACTCTGAGCAGGCAGAATGAGCTGAGCAGAGCAATAATCATGGAAGCAGGCAGGAAGCCCAGCAGACAATAATCATGGAGCTGGAGCTGAGCAGGCAGGAATCACGCAGCTCAGCAGGCAATCAATCATGGAGCTGAGCAAGCAGGAATCACGCAGCTCAGCAGGCAATAATCAAGCAGGAGCTGAGCAGGCAGGAATCACGCAGCTCAGCAGGCAATAATCATGGAGCTGAGCAGGCAGGAATCACGCAGCTCAGCAGGCAATAATCATGGAGCTGAGCAGGCAGGAATCACGCAGCTCAGCAGGCAATAATCATGGAGCTGAGCAGGCAGGAATCACGCAGCTCAGCAGGCAATAATCATGGAGCTGAGCAAGCAGGAATCACGCAGCTCAGCAGGCAATAAAAATGGAGCTGAGCAAGCAGGAATCACGCAGCTCAGCAGGCAATAATCATGGAGCTGAGCAAGCAGGAATCACGCAGCTCAGCAGGCAATAATCATGGAGCTGAGCAAGCAGGAATCACGCAGCTCAGCAGGCAATAATCATGGAGCTGAGCAAGCAGGAATCACGCAGCTCAGAGGCAATAATGAGCAAGATCACGTTGAGCAATAATCAGGCAGCTGTAATCACGCAACTTAGCAGGCAATAATCATGGAGCTGAAGGCAATGAAGTGGTGGATAAGCAGACTCTAATCACGTGACTCAGCGGCTAATCTCTGCGGGACTGAGCAGGCACTAATCACGCAGCTCAGCAGGCAATAATCATGGAGATGAGCAAGCAGGAATCACGCAGCTCAACAGGCAATAATCATGGAGCTGAGCAAGCAAGAATCACGTAGCTCAGCAGGCAATAAAAATGGAGCGGAGTAAGCAGGAATCACGCAGCTCCGAAGACAATAATCAAGAAATTGAGCAAGCAAGAATCACGCAGCTCAGCAGGCAATAACTATGGAGCTCAGCAGTCAGGAATCACGCAGCTCAGCAGGCAATAATCAATAAGCTGAGCAGGCAGGAATCACGCAGCTCAGCAGGCAAAAATTATGGAGCTGAGCAGTCAGGAATCACGCAGCTCAGTAGGCAGTAATCAAGAAGCTGAGCAGGCAGGAATCACGCAGCTCAGCAGGCAAAAATAATGGAGCTGAGCAGTCAGGAATCACGCAGCTCAGCAGGCAGTAATCAAGAAGTTGAGCCGGCAGGAATCACGCAGCTCAGAAGGCAAGAAATAAGAAGTTGAGCCGGCAGGAATCACGCAGCTCAGCAGGCAATAATCAAGAAGCTGAGCAGACAGGAATCATGCAGCTCAGCAGGCAATAATCAAGAAGCTGAGCAGGCAGGAATCACGCAGCTCAGCAGGCAAAAATAATGGAGCTGAGCAGTCAGGAATCACGCAGCTCAGCAGGCAATAATCAAGAAGTTGAGCCTTCAGGAATCACGCAGCTCAGAAGGCAAGAAATAAGAAGTTGAGCCGGCAGGAATCACGCAGCTCAGCAGGCAATAATCAAGAAGCTGAGCAGACAGGAATCATGCAGCTCAGCAGGCAATAATCAAGAAGCTGAGCAGGCAGGAATCACGCAGCTCAGCAGGCAAAAATAATGGAGCTGAGCAGTCAGGAATCACGCAGCTCAGCAGGCAATAATCAAGAAGTTGAGCAGGCAGGAATCACGCAGCTCAGAAGGCAAGAATCAAGAAGTTGAGCCGGCAGGAATCACGCAGCTCAGCAGGCAATAATCAAGAAGCTGAGCAGACAGGAATCATGCAGCTCAGCAGGCAATAATCAAGAAGCTGAGCAGGCAGGAATCACGCAGCTCAGCAGGCAATAAATATGGAGCTGAGCAAGCAGGAATCACGCAGCTCAGCAGGCAATAATCAAGAAGCTAAGCAGGCAGGAATCACGCAGCTCAGCAGGCAATAATCAAGAAGCTGAGCAAGCAGGAATCACGCAGCTCAGCAGACAGTAATCAAGGAGCTGAGCAGGCACGAATCACGCTGCTCAGCAGGCAATAATCATGGAGCTGAGCAAGCAGGAATCACACAGCTCAGCAGACAGTAATCAAGGAGCTGAGCAGGCACGAATCTCGCAGCTCAGCTGGCAAATTTCAAGGAGCTGAGCAGACTGCCATGAAGTGGCTAAGCAGACTCTAAACACCTGCCTCAGCAGGCTCGACACCCATGACTGAGCAGACACGAATCTTGCAGCCCAGCAGACAATACTCCTGGAGCTGAGCAGGCATTAATCACGCAGCTCAGCAGACAGTAATCAAGGAGCTGAGCAGGCAAGAATCACGCAGCTCAGCAGGCATAATAATGGAGCTCAGCAAGCAGGAATCACGCAGCTCAGCAGGCAATAATCAAGAAGCTAGCAGGCAGGAATCGCGCAGCTCAGCAGGCAATAATCATGGAGCTGAGCAGGCAAGAATCACGCAACTCAGCAGGCAATACTCACGGACCTGAGCAGGCAGGAATCACGCAACTCAGCAGGCAATACTCACGGACCTGAGCAGGCCAGGAATCACGCAACGTAGCAGGCAATAATCCTGGAGCTGAAGGCTGTACTGAAGTGGATAAGCAGACTCTAATCACGTGATTCAGCTGGCTCCTCTCTAGGGACTGAGCAGGCACTAATTACTTTGCTCAGCAAGCAAAAATCATGGAGATGAGCAAGCAGGAATTCGCAGCTCAGCAGGCAATAATCATGGAGCTGAGGAAGCAGGAATCACGGAGCTCAGCAGGCAATAATCAAGAAGCTGAGCAGACAGGAATCACGCAGCTTAGCAGGCAATAATCATGGAGCTGAGCAGACTGTAATGAAGTGGCTAAGCAGACTCTAATCACGTGACTCAGCCGGCTCTTTATCCGGTCCTGAGCAGGCACTAATCCTGCAGCTGAGCAGGGACTAATCACACAGCTGATCAGGCACGAGTCATGCAGCTGAACAGGGATTAATCATGCAGCTGAGCAAGCGCTAATCCCTTGATTCAGCAGGCCCTGATCACGTGACTGAGCAGGCCCTGATCACGTGGTTGAGCATGCACTGATCATGTGACTGAGCATGCACTGATCACGTGACTGAGAGGCACTAATCACGTGACTGAGCAGGCACTGATCACGTGACTGAGCATGCACTGATCACGTGACTGACAGGCACTGATCACGTGACTCAGCAGGCACTGATCAGGTGACTATCATGCCTGAGCACGTGACTGAGAGGCGCTGATCACGTGACTGAGAGGCGCTGATCACGTGGCTATCATGCACTGATCACGTGCCTCAGGAGGCAATAATCAAAGAGCTGAGCAGGCACTAATCACTTGGCTAAGAGGGCACTAATCACGGAGAGGAGCAGGAAATCGTCATGCAGCTGAGCAGACTGTAATGAAGTGGCTAAGCAGACTCTAAACACGTGACTCAGTAGGCTCTACACCCGTGACTGAGCAGACACAATTTGGGCAGCTCAGCAGACACCAATGGTGCAGCTCAGCAGACACAAATGGTGCAGCTCAGCAGACACCAATCATGCAGCTCAGCAGGCAATACTCCTGGAGCTGAGCAGGCAGGAATCACGCAGCTCAGCAGGCAAAAATCAGCAGAGCAGCTCAGCAGAATCACGCAGCTCAGCAGGCAGATAATAATTAAGGAGCTGAGCAGGCAGGAATCACGCAGCTCAGCAGGCAATAATCATGGAGCTGAGCAGGCTGAGCAGCTCAGCAGGAATCGAATCTGCAGCTCAGCAGGCAATAATCCTGGAGCTGAGCACGAATCAGCAGCAGGAATCATGCAGCTCAGCAGGCAACAATCATGGAGCTGAGCAGGCAGGAATCACGCAGCTCAGCAGGCAATAATCATGGAGCTGAGCAGGCAGGAATCACGCAGCTCAGCAGGCAATAATCATGGAGCTGAGCAAGCAGGAATCATCAGCGCAGCTCAGCAGGCAAGGAATCATGGAGCTCAGCAAGCAGGAATCAGCGCAGAATCAGCAGGCAATAATCAAGGAGCTGAGCAGGCAGGAATCACGCAGCTCAGCAGGCAATAATCATGGAGCTGAGAGCAGGAATCACGCAGCTCAGCAGGCAATCACTGAGCAGGCAGGCTCAGCAGGCAATAAATCATGGAGCTGAGCAGGCAGGAATCACGCAGCTCAGCAGGCAATAATCATGGAGCTGAGCAAGTAAGAATCACGCAGCTCAGCAGGCAAAAAAATGGAGCTGAGCAAGCAGGAATCACGCTCAGCTCAGCAGGCAATCAATCATGGAGCTGAGCAAGCAGGAATCACGCAGCTCAGCAGGCAATAATCATGGAGCTGAGCAAGCAGGAATCACGCAGCTCAGCAAGCAATAATCAAGACTTTGAGGCAGGAATCACGCAGCTCAGCAGGCAATAATCAAGAAGCTGAGCAGGCAGGAATCACGCAGCTTAGCAGGCAATAATCATGGAGCTGAAGGCTGTAATGAAGTGGATAAGCAGACTCTAATCACGTGACTCAGCAGGCTCGGCTCAGGCTCTAATCGGGAGCTGAGCAGGCACTAAGGCAGCTGATCAGGCAATCACGCAGCTCAGCAGCAATAATCATGGAGATGAGCAAGCAGGAATCACGCAGCTCAGCAGGCAATAATCATGGAGCTGAGCAAGCAAGAATCACGCAGCTCAGCAGGCAATAAAAATGGAGCTGAGCAAGCAGGAATCACGCAGCTCAGCAGGCTAAGCGAAGCTGAGCAGGCAGGAAATCAGCAGGCACAATCAGCTGAGCAGGCAGGAAGCAGGCAAGAATCATGGAGCTCAGCAGGCAATAATCTATGGAGCTCAGCAGGCAATAATCACTGATCAGCTCAGCAGGCAGGAATCACGCAGCTCAGCAGGCAATAATCAATAAGCTGAGCAGGCAGGGAATCACGCAGCTCAGCAGGCAAAAATCATGGAGCTGAGCAGTCAGGAATCACGCAGCTCAGTGAGCTCAGCAGGCTAATCAAGAAGCTGAGCAGGCAGGAATCACGCAGCTCAGCAGGCAAAAATAATGGAGCTGAGCAGTCAGGAATCACGCAGCTCAGCAGGCAATAATCATCAGCAGTTGAGCCAGGCAGGAATCACGCAGCTCAGAAGGCAAGAATCAAGAAGTTGAGCCGGCAGGAATCACGCAGCTCAGCAGGCAATAATCAAGGAGCTGAGCAGACAGGAATCATGCAGCTCAGCAGGCAATAATCAAGAAGCTGAGCAGGCAGGAATCACGCAGCTCAGCAGGGCAAAAATAATGAGCAGAGCTGAGCAGTCAGGAATCACGCAGCTCAGCAGGCAATAATCATGGAGTTGAGCCTTCAGGAATCACGCAGCTCAGCAGGCAAGAATCATGGAGTTGAGCCGGCAGGAATCACGCAGCTCAGCAGGCAATAATCAAGAAGCTGAGCAGACAGGAATCATGCAGCTCAGCAGGCAATAATCAAGAAGCTGAGCAGGCAGGAATCACGCAGCTCAGCAGGCAAAAATAATGGAGCTGAGCAGTCAGGAATCACGCAGCTCAGCAGGCAATAATCAAGAAGTTGAGCCTTCAGGAATCACGCAGCTCAGAAGGCAAGAAATAAGAAGTTGAGCCGGCAGGAATCACGCAGCTCAGCAGGCAATAATCAAGAAGCTGAGCAGACAGGAATCATGCAGCTCAGCAGGCAATAATCAAGAAGCTGAGCAGGCAGGAATCACGCAGCTCAGCAGGCAATAAATATGGAGCTGAGCAAGCAGGAATCACGAAGCTCAGCAGGCAATAATCAAGAAGCTAAGCAGGCAGGAATCACGCAGCTCAGCAGGCAATAATCAAGAAGCTGAGCAAGCAGGAATCACGCAGCTCAGCAGACAGTAATCAGGAGCTGAGCAGGCACGAATCACGCTGCTCAGCAGGCAATAATCATGGAGCTGAGCAAGCAGGAATCACACAGCTCAGCAGACAGTAATCAAGGAGCTGAGCAGGCACGAATCTCGCAGCTCAGCTGGCAAATTTCAAGGAGCTGAGCAGACTGCCATGAAGTGGCTAAGCAGACTCTAAACACCTGCCTCAGCAGGCTCGACACCCATGACTGAGCAGACACGAATCTTGCAGCCCAGCAGACAATACTCCTGGAGCTGAGCAGGCATTAATCACGCAGCTCAGCAGACAGTAATCAAGGAGCTGAGCAGGCAAGAATCACGCAGCTCAGCAGGCAATAATAATGGAGCTCAGCAAGCAGGAATCACGCAGCTCAGCAGGCAATAATCAAGAAGCTAGCAGGCAGGAATCGCGCTGCTCAGCAGGCAATAATCATGGAGCTGAGCAGGCAAGAATCACGCAACTCAGCAGGCAATACTCACGGACCTGAGCAGGCAGGAATCACGCAACTCAGCAGGCAAAACTCACGGACCTGAGCAGGCCAGGAATCACGCAACATAGCAGGCAATAATCCTGGAGCTGAAGGCCCTACTGAAGTGGATAAGCAGACTCTAATCACGTGATTCAGCTGGCTCCTCTCTAGGGACTGAGCAGGCACTAATTGCTTTGCTCAGCAAGCAAAAATCATGGAGATGAGCAAGCAGGAATTCGCAGCTCAGCAGGCAATAATCATGGAGCTGAGGAAGTAGGAATCACGGAGCTCAGCAGACAATAATCAAGAAGCTGAGCAGACAGGAATTACGCAGCTCAGCAGGCAATAATCAAGAAGCTGAGCAGACAGGAATCACGCAGCTTAGCAGGCAATAATCATGGAGCTGAGCAGACTGTAATGAAGTGGCTAAGCAGACTCTAATCACGTGACTCAGCCGGCTCTTAATCCGGTCCTGAGCAGGCACTAATCGTGCAGCTTAGCAGGGACTAATCACACAGCTGATCAGGCACGAGTCATGCAGCTGAACAGGGATTAATCATGCAGCTGAGCAAGCGCTAATCCCTTGATTCAGCAGGCCCTGATCACGTGACTGAGAAGGCCCTGATCACGTGGTTGAGCATGCACTGATCATGTGACTGAGCATGCACTGATCACGTGACTGAGAGGCAGTGATCACGTGACTGAGCATGCACTGATCACGTGACTGAGAGGCACTGATCACGTGACTCAGCAGGCACTGATCAGGTGACTATCATGCCTGAGCACGTAACTGAGAGGCGCTGATCACGTGACTGAGAGGCGCTGATCACGTGGCTATCATGCACTGATCACGTGCCTCAGGAGGCAATAATCAAAGAGCTGAGCAGACACTAATCACTTGGCTAAGAGGGCACTAATCACGGAGAGGAGCAGGAAATCGTCATGGAGCTGAGCAGACTGTAATGAAGTGGCTAAGCAGACTCTAAACCAGTGACTCAGCAGGCTCTACACCCGTGACTGAGCAGACACAATTTGGGCAGCTCAGCAGACACCAATTGTACAGCTCAGCAGACACAAATGGTGCAGCTCAGCAGACACCAATCATGCAGCTCAGCAGGCAATACTCATGGAGCTGAGCAGGCAGGAATCACACAGCTCAGCAGGCAAAAATCAAGGAGCTGAGCAGGCACGAATATCGCAGCTCAGCTGGCGAAAATCAAGGAGCTGAGAAGACTGCAATTAAGTGGCTAGCAGACTCTAAACACGTGACTCAGCAGGCTTGACACCCGTGACTGAGAAGATACGAATCTTGCAGCCCAGCAGACAATACTCCTGGAGCTGAGCAGGCACGAATCACGCAGCTCAGCAGGCAATAATGATGGAGCTGAGCAAGCAGGAATCACGCAGCTGAGCAGCCAATAATCAAGAAGCTAGCAGGCAGGAATCACGCAACTCAGCAGGCAATAATCATGGAGCTGAGCAAGCAGGAATCACGCAGCTCAGCAGGAAATAGTCAAGGAGCTGAGCAAAAATCACAGGCAGGAGCTGAGCTGAGCAGGAATCACGCAGCTCAGCAGGCAATATTCATGGAGCTGAGCAGGCAGGAATCACGCAGCTCAGCAGGCAATAATCATGGAGCTGAGCAAGCAGGAATCACGCAGCTCAGCAGGCAAAAATTATGGAGCTGAGCAGTCAGGAATCACGCAGCTCAGCAGGCAATAATCACGAAGCTGAGCAGGCAGGAATCACGCAGCTCAGCAGGCAATAATCATGGAGCTGAGCAGGCAGGAATCACGCAGCTCAGCAGGCAATAATCAAGACTTTGAGCAGGCAGGAATCACGCAGCTCAGCAGGCAATAATCAAGATCAGAGCTGAGCAGGCAGGAAATCACGCAGCTCAGCAGGCAATAATCAAGCTGAAGCTGTAATGAGTGGCTCAGCAGACTAATCACGCAGCTCAGCAGGCAAAATCATGGAGCTGAGCAGGCAGGAATCATGCAGCTCAGCAGGCAATAATCATGGAGCTGAGCAAGCAGGAATCACGCAGCTCAGCAGGCAATAATCATGGAGCTGAGCAGGCAGGAATCACGCAGCTCAGCAGGCACTAAAAATGGAGCTGAGCAGCAGGAATCACGCAGCTCAGCAGCTCAGCAGGCAGGCAGGAATCATGAGCTGAGCAGGCAGGAATCACGCAGCTCAGCAGGCATCATGCAGCTAATCAACGAAGCTGAGCAGCAGCAGGAATCACGCAGCTCAGCAGGGCATGGAGCTGAGCAGGCAGGCATGCAGATAATCAGCAGCTGAGGAGCTCAGCAGCAGAAATCACGCGGCTCAGCAGGCAGGAATCACGTGAGCTGAGCAGGCAAGAAGCTGGAGCAGAGCAGCTGCAGCTCAGCAGGCAAAAATCATGGAGCTGAGCAAGCAGGAATCACGCAGAATCACGCAGCTCAGCAGGCAATAATCAAGAAGCTGAGCAGGCAGGAATCACGCAGCTCAGCAGGCAAAATAATCAGCTGAGCTGAGCAGTCAGGAATCACGCAGCTCAGCAGGCAATAATCACGCAGCTGAGCAGGCAGTAAGGAATCATCGCAGCTCAGCAGGCAAAATCATGAAGCTGAGCAGGCAGGAATCACGCAGCTCAGCAGGCAATAATGCAGCTGAGCAGGCAGGAATCACGCAGCTCAGCAGGCAATAATCAGCTGAGCTCAGCAGGCAATAGCTCAGCAGGCAAGGCATGAGCTGAGCAGGCAGGAATCACGCAGCTCAGCAGGCAATAATCATGGAGCTGAGCAGGCAGGAATCACGCAGCTCAGCAGGGCAATAATGGAGCTGAGCAGGCAGGAATCACGCAGCTCAGCAGGCAATAATCATGAAGCTGAGCTTCAGGAATCACGCAGCTCAGCAGGCAAGAAATGAGCAGGCAGGAATCAAGCTGAGCAGAAGCAGGCAGGAATCACGCAGCTCAGCAGGCAATAATCAAGAAGCTGAGCAGACAGGAATCATGCAGCTCAGCAGGCAATAATCAAGAAGCTGAGCAGGCAGGAATCACGCAGCTCAGCAGGCAATAAAATATGGAGCTGAGCAAGCAGGAATCATCACGAAGCTCAGCAGGCAAGCTCAGCAAATAAGCTAAGCAGGCAGGAATCAGCTCAGCAGCAACAATCAGCTCAGCAGGCAGCATAATCAAGAAGCTGAGCAAGCAGGAATCACGCAGCTCAGCAGACAGTAATCAAGGAGCTGAGCAGGCACGAATCAATCACGCAGCTCAGCAGGCAATAATCATGGAGCTGAGCAAGCAGGAATCACACAGCTCAGCAGACAGTAATCAAGGAGCTGAGCAGGCACGAATCTCGCAGCTCAGCTGGCAAATTTCAAGGAGCTGAGCAGACTGCCATGAAGTGGCTAAGCAGACTCTAAAC
The DNA here is from genome assembly GCF_027580195.1 of Bos mutus. Classification (NCBI taxonomy): domain Eukaryota; kingdom Metazoa; phylum Chordata; class Mammalia; order Artiodactyla; family Bovidae; genus Bos; species Bos mutus. Next base: position 13,674 of record NW_027218929.1, read on the forward strand.
ACCTGCCTCAGCAGGCTCGACACCCATGACTGAGCAGACACGAATCTTGCAGCCCAGCAGACAATACTCCTGGAGCTGAGCAGGCATTAATCACGCAGCTCAGCAGACAGTAATCAAGGAGCTGAGCAGGCAAGAATCACGCAGCTCAGCAGGCAATAATAATGGAGCTCAGCAAGCAGGAATCACGCAGCTCAGCAGGCAATAATCAAGAAGCTAGCAGGCAGGAATCGCGCTGCTCAGCAGGCAATAATCATGGAGCTGAGCAGGCAAGAATCACGCAACTCAGCAGGCAATACTCACGGACCTGAGCAGGCAGGAATCACGCAACTCAGCAGGCAAAACTCACGGACCTGAGCAGGCCAGGAATCACGCAACATAGCAGGCAATAATCCTGGAGCTGAAGGCCCTACTGAAGTGGATAAGCAGACTCTAATCACGTGATTCAGCTGGCTCCTCTCTAGGGACTGAGCAGGCACTAATTACTTTGCTCAGCAAGCAAAAATCATGGAGATGAGCAAGCAGGAATTCGCAGCTCAGCAGGCAATAATCATGGAGCTGAGGAAGTAGGAATCACGGAGCTCAGCAGACAATAATCAAGAAGCTGAGCAGACAGGAATCACGCAGCTCAGCAGGCAATAATCAAGAAGCTGAGCAGACAGGAATCACGCAGCTTAGCAGGCAATAATCATGGAGCTGAGCAGACTGTAATGAAGTGGCTAAGCAGACTCTAATCACGTGACTCAGCCGGCTCTTAATCCGGTCCTGAGCAGGCACTAATCGTGCAGCTTAGCAGGGACTAATCACACAGCTGATCAGGCACGAGTCATGCAGCTGAACAGGGATTAATCATGCAGCTGAGCAAGCGCTAATCCCTTGATTCAGCAGGCCCTGATCACGTGACTGAGAAGGCCCTGATCACGTGGTTGAGCATGCACTGATCATGTGACTGAGCATGCACTGATCACGTGACTGAGAGGCAGTGATCACGTGACTGAGCATGCACTGATCACGTGACTGAGAGGCACTGATCACGTGACTCAGCAGGCACTGATCAGGTGACTATCATGCCTGAGCACGTAACTGAGAGGCGCTGATCACGTGACTGAGAGGCGCTGATCACGTGGCTATCATGCACTGATCACACGTGCCTCAGGAGGCAATAATCAAAGAGCTGAGCAGACACTAATCACTTGGCTAAGAGGGCACTAATCACGGAGAGGAGCAGGAAATCGTCATGGAGCTGAGCAGACTGTAATGAAGTGGCTAAGCAGACTCTAAACCAGTGACTCAGCAGGCTCTACACCCGTGACTGAGCAGACACAATTTGGGCAGCTCAGCAGACACCAATTGTACAGCTCAGCAGACACAAATGGTGCAGCTCAGCAGACACCAATCATGCAGCTCAGCAGGCAATACTCATGGAGCTGAGCAGGCAGGAATCACACAGCTCAGCAGGCAAAAATCAAGGAGCTGAGCAGGCACGAATATCGCAGCTCAGCTGGCGAAAATCAAGGAGCTGAGAAGACTGCAATTAAGTGGCTAGCAGACTCTAAACACGTGACTCAGCAGGCTTGACACCCGTGACTGAGAAGATACGAATCTTGCAGCCCAGCAGACAATACTCCTGGAGCTGAGCAGGCAGGAATCACGCAGCTCAGCAGGCAAGGCACAATGATGGAGCTGAGCAAGCAGGAATCACGCAGCTCAGCAGGCAATAATCATGGAGCTGAGCAGGCAGGAATCACGCAACTCAGCAGGCAATAATCATGGAGCTGAGCAAGCAGGAATCACGCAGCTCAGCAGGAAATAGTCAAGGAGCTGAGCAAGCAGGAATCACGCAGCTCATCAGGCAATTTTCAAGAAGCTGAGCAGGCAGGAATCACGCAGCTCAGCAGGCAATAAATCATGGAGCTGAGCAAGCAGGAATCACGCAGCTCAGCAGGCAATAATCATGGAGCTGAGCAATCATGAGCAGCTGAGCAGGCAGGAATCACGCAGCTCAGCAGGCAATAATCACGCAGGAGCTGAGCAGGAATGAGCAGGCAGGAAGCTCAGCAGCAGGCAAAATCATGGAGCTGAGCAGGCAGGAATCACGCAGCTCAGCAGGCAATAATCATGGAGCTGAGCAGGCAGGAATCACGCAGCTCAGCAGGCAAAAATCAATCATGGAGCTGAGCAAGCAGGAATCACGCAGCTCAGCAGGCAATAATCATGGATTTTGATGAGCAGAGCAGGAATCAGCAGGCGCAAGCTCAGCAGGCAATAATCAATCAAGCTGAGCAGCTGCAGGCATTAATCACGCAGCTCAGCAGGCAATAATCATGGAGCTGAGCAGGCTGCAATCAAGTGGCTAAGCAGGCTAATCACGTGACTCAGCAGGCACTGATCAGGTGAGCTCAGCAGGCACTGACTGAGAGGACTGAGCAGGCACTGATCATCATTATGCAGCTCAGCAGGCAATAATCATGGAGCTGAGCAGGCAGGAATCACGCAGCTCAGCAGGCAATAATCATGGAGCTGAGCAGGCAAGAATCACGCAGCTCAGCAGGCAATGAGCAAAAATGGAGCTGAGCTGAGCAAGCAGGAATCACGCAGCTCAGCAGCTCAGCAGGCAATAATCAAGAATGCTGCTGAGCAGCAGGAATCACGCAGCTCAGCAGGCATAATCATGGAGCTGAGCAGGCAGGAATCAGCAGCTCAGCAGGCAATAATCAATGGCAGCTCAGCAGGCAGGAATCACGCAGCTCAGCAGGCAGGATCATGGAGCTGAGCAGCAGGAATCACGCAGCTCAGCAGGCAAAAATAATCTGAGAAGCTGAGCAGGCAGGAATCACGCAGCTCAGCAGGCAGGCAATAATGGAGCTGAGCAGGCAGGCAGGAGCTGAGCAGGCAGGAATCGCAGCTCAGCAGGCAATAAATAATGGAGCTGAGCAGTCAGGAATCACGCAGCTCAGCAGGCAATAATCAAGAAGTTGAGCAGGCAGGAATCACGCAGCTCAGAAGGCAAGAATCTGAAGTTGAGCAGCGGCAGGAATCACGCAGCTCAGCAGGCAATAATCAAGAAGCTGAGCAGACAGGAATCATGCAGCTCAGCAGGCAATAATCAAGAAGCTGAGCAGGCAGGAATCACGCAGCTCAGCAGGCAAAAATAATGGAGCCTGAGCAGTCAGGAATCACGCAGCTCAGCAGGCAATAATCAAGAAGCTGAGCCAGCTCAGCAGGCAATAATCAATCAGTTGAGCCTTCAGGAATCACAGCTCAGAAGGCAAGAAATAAGAAGTTGAGCAGGCAGGAATCACGCAGCTCAGCAGGCAATAATCAAGAAGCTGAGCAGACAGGAATCATGCAGCTCAGCAGGCAATAATCAAGAAGCTGAGCAGGCAGGAATCACGCAGCTCAGCAGGCAAAAATAATGGAGCTGAGCAGTCAGGAATCACGCAGCTCAGCAGGCAATAATCAAGAAGGTGAGCCTTCAGGAATCACGCAGCTCAGAAGGCAAGAAATAGGAAGTTGAGCCGGCAGGAATCACGCAGCTCAGCAGGCAATAATCAAGAAGCTGAGCAGACAGGAATCATGCAGCTCAGCAGGCAATAATCAAGAAGCTGAGCAGGCAGGAATCACGCAGCTCAGCAGGCAATAAATATGGAGCTGAGCAAGCAGGAATCACGAAGCTCAGCAGGCAATAATCAAGAAGCTAAGCAGGCAGGAATCACGCAGCTCAGCAGGCAATAATCAAGAAGCTGAGCAAGCAGGAATCACGCAGCTCAGCAGACAGTAATCAAGGAGCTGAGCAGGCACGAATCACGCTGCTCAGCAGGCAATAATCATGGAGCTGAGCAAGCAGGAATCACACAGCTCAGCAGACAGTAATCAAGGAGCTGAGCAGGCACGAATCTCGCAGCTCAGCTGGCAAAATTTCAGGAGCTGAGCAGACTGCCATGAAGTGGCTAAGCAGACTCTAAACACCTGCCTCAGCAGGCTCGACACCCATGACTGAGCAGACACGAATCTTGCAGCCCAGCAGACAATACTCCTGGAGCTGAGCAGGCATTAATCACGCAGCTCAGCAGACAGTAATCAAGGAGCTGAGCAGGCAAGAATCACGCAGCTCAGCAGGCAATAATAATGGAGCTCAGCAAGCAGGAATCACGCAGCTCAGCAGGCAATAATCAAGAAGCTAGCAGGCAGGAATCGCGCTGCTCAGCAGGCAATAATCATGGAGCTGAGCAGGCAAGAATCACGCAACTCAGCAGGCAATACTCACGGACCTGAGCAGGCAGGAATCACGCAACTCAGCAGGCAAAACTCACGGACCTGAGCAGGCCAGGAATCACGCAACATAGCAGGCAATAATCCTGGAGCTGAAGGCCCTACTGAAGTGGATAAGCAGACTCTAATCACGTGATTCAGCTGGCTCCTCTCTAGGGACTGAGCAGGCACTAATTGCTTTGCTCAGCAAGCAAAAATCATGGAGATGAGCAAGCAGGAATTCGCAGCTCAGCAGGCAATAATCATGGAGCTGAGGAAGTAGGAATCACGGAGCTCAGCAGACAATAATCAAGAAGCTGAGCAGACAGGAATTACGCAGCTCAGCAGGCAATAATCAAGAAGCTGAGCAGACAGGAATCACGCAGCTTAGCAGGCAATAATCATGGAGCTGAGCAGACTGTAATGAAGTGGCTAAGCAGACTCTAATCACGTGACTCAGCCGGCTCTTAATCCGGTCCTGAGCAGGCACTAATCGTGCAGCTTAGCAGGGACTAATCACACAGCTGATCAGGCACGAGTCATGCAGCTGAACAGGGATTAATCATGCAGCTGAGCAAGCGCTAATCCCTTGATTCAGCAGGCCCTGATCACGTGACTGAGAAGGCCCTGATCACGTGGTTGAGCATGCACTGATCATGTGACTGAGCATGCACTGATCACGTGACTGAGAGGCAGTGATCACGTGACTGAGCATGCACTGATCACGTGACTGAGAGGCACTGATCACGTGACTCAGCAGGCACTGATCAGGTGACTATCATGCCTGAGCACGTAACTGAGAGGCGCTGATCACGTGACTGAGAGGCGCTGATCACGTGGCTATCATGCACTGATCACGTGCCTCAGGAGGCAATAATCAAAGAGCTGAGCAGACACTAATCACTTGGCTAAGAGGGCACTAATCACGGAGAGGAGCAGGAAATCGTCATGGAGCTGAGCAGACTGTAATGAAGTGGCTAAGCAGACTCTAAACCAGTGACTCAGCAGGCTCTACACCCGTGACTGAGCAGACACAATTTGGGCAGCTCAGCAGACACCAATTGTACAGCTCAGCAGACACAAATGGTGCAGCTCAGCAGACACCAATCATGCAGCTCAGCAGGCAATACTCATGGAGCTGAGCAGGCAGGAATCACACAGCTCAGCAGGCAAAAATCAAGGAGCTGAGCAGGCACGATCATCGCAGCTCAGCTGGCGAAAATCAAGGAGCTGAGCAGACTGGAATCACGTGGCTAGCAGATCTCTAAGCACGTGACTCAGCAGGCTTGATCACGTGCTGAGCAGGCTGAATCTTGCAGCAGCAGACAAGCACTTGCAGCCCAGCAGGCAATAATCATGGAGCTGAGCAGGCAGGAATCACGCAGCTGAGCAGCCAATAATCTGGAGATGAGCAAGCAGGAATCACGCAGCTCAGCAGGCAATAATCATGGAGCTGAGCAAGCAGGAATCACGCAGCTCAGCAGGCAATAATGAGCTGAGCAGGCAATCAAGCTCAGCAGGCAATAATCAAGAGCTGAGCAGGCAGGAATCACGCAGCTCAGCAGGCAATAAATCATGGAGCTGAGCAGGCAGGAATCACGCAGCTCAGCAGGCAATAATCATGGAGCTGAGCAGGCAGGAATCACGCAGCTCAGCAGAGCAGCAGGCAGGAATCAGCTCAGCAGCTGAGCTGAGCAGGCAGGAATCACGCAGCTCAGCAGGCAATAATCATGGAGCTGAGCAAGCAGGAATCACGCAGCTCAGCAGGCAACAATCATGGAGCTGAGCAGGCAGGAATCACGCAGCTCAGCAGGCAATAATCATGGAGCTGAGCAGGCAGGAATCATGCAGCTCAGCAGGCAATAATCAAGACTTTTGATCAGGCAGGAATCACGCAGCTCAGCAGGCAATAAATCAAGAAGTTGAGCAGGCAGGAATCACTGAGCAGCAGGAATCATCAGGCAAGGCAATATCATGGAGCTGAGCTGAAGCTGTAATGAAGTGGATAAGCAGACTCTAATCACAGCTCAGCAGGCTGAGCAGGCAGGCACTAATCACGCAGCTCAGCAGGCAATAATCATGGAGCTGAGCAAGCAGGAATCACGCAGCTCAGCAGGCAATCAATAATGGAGCTGAGCAAGCAGGAATAAGCTCAGCAGGCAGTTGAGCAGGCAGGAATCACGCAGCTCAGAAGGCAATAATCATGGAAAAATTGAGCAAGCAAGAATCACGCAGCTCAGCAGGCAATAATCATGGAGCTGAGCAGTCAGGAATCACGCAGCTCAGCAGGCAATAATCATGGAGCTGAGCAAGCAGGAATCACGCAGCTCAGCAGGCAAAAATCATGGAGCTGAGCAGGCAGGAATCACGCAGCTCAGTAGGCAGTAATCAAGAAGCTGAGCAGGCAGGAATCACGCAGCTCAGCAGGCAAAAATTATGGAGCTGAGCAGTCAGGAATCACGCAGCTCAGCAGGCAATAATCAAGAAGTTGAGCCGGCAGGAATCACGCAGCTCAGAAGGCAAGAAATAAGAAGTTGAGCCGGCAGGAATCACGCAGCTCAGCAGGCAATAATCAAGAAGCTGAGCAGACAGGAATCATGCAGCTCAGCAGGCAATAATCAAGAAGCTGAGCAGGCAGGAATCACGCAGCTCAGCAGGCAAAATAATGGAGCTGAGCAGTCAGGAATCACGCAGCTCAGCAGGCAATAATCAAGAAGTTGAGCCTTCAGGAATCACGCAGCTCAGAAGGCAAGAAATAAGAAGTTGAGCCGGCAGGAATCACGCAGCTCAGCAGGCAATAATCAAGAAGCTGAGCAGACAGGAATCATGCAGCTCAGCAGGCAATAATCAAGAAGCTGAGCAGGCAGGAATCACGCAGCTCAGCAGGCAAAAATAATGGAGCTGAGCAGTCAGGAATCACGCAGCTCAGCAGGCAATAATCAAGAAGTTGAGCCTTCAGGAATCACGCAGCTCAGAAGGCAAGAAATAGGAAGTTGAGCCGGCAGGAATCACGCAGCTCAGCAGGCAATAATCAAGAAGCTGAGCAGACAGGAATCATGCAGCTCAGCAGGCAATAATCAAGAAGCTGAGCAGGCAGGAATCACGCAGCTCAGCAGGCAATAAATATGGAGCTGAGCAAGCAGGAATCACGAAGCTCAGCAGGCAATAATCAAGAAGCTAAGCAGGCAGGAATCACGCAGCTCAGCAGGCAATAATCAAGAAGCTGAGCAAGCAGGAATCACGCAGCTCAGCAGACAGTAATCAAGGAGCTGAGCAGGCACGAATCACGCTGCTCAGCAGGCAATAATCATGGAGCTGAGCAAGCAGGAATCACACAGCTCAGCAGACAGTAATCAAGGAGCTGAGCAGGCACGAATCTCGCAGCTCAGCTGGCAAATTTCAAGGAGCTGAGCAGACTGCCATGAAGTGGCTAAGCAGACTCTAAACACCTGCCTCAGCAGGCTCGACACCCATGACTGAGCAGACACGAATCTTGCAGCCCAGCAGACAATACTCCTGGAGCTGAGCAGGCATTAATCACGCAGCTCAGCAGACAGTAATCAAGGAGCTGAGCAGGCAAGAATCACGCAGCTCAGCAGGCAATAATAATGGAGCTCAGCAAGCAGGAATCACGCAGCTCAGCAGGCAATAATCAAGAAGCTAGCAGGCAGGAATCGCGCTGCTCAGCAGGCAATAATCATGGAGCTGAGCAGGCAAGAATCACGCAACTCAGCAGGCAATACTCACGGACCTGAGCAGGCAGGAATCACGCAACTCAGCAGGCAAAACTCACGGACCTGAGCAGGCCAGGAATCACGCAACATAGCAGGCAATAATCCTGGAGCTGAAGGCCCTACTGAAGTGGATAAGCAGACTCTAATCACGTGATTCAGCTGGCTCCTCTCTAGGGACTGAGCAGGCACTAATTGCTTTGCTCAGCAAGCAAAAATCATGGAGATGAGCAAGCAGGAATTCGCAGCTCAGCAGGCAATAATCATGGAGCTGAGGAAGTAGGAATCACGGAGCTCAGCAGACAATAATCAAGAAGCTGAGCAGACAGGAATTACGCAGCTCAGCAGGCAATAATCAAGAAGCTGAGCAGACAGGAATCACGCAGCTTAGCAGGCAATAATCATGGAGCTGAGCAGACTGTAATGAAGTGGCTAAGCAGACTCTAATCACGTGACTCAGCCGGCTCTTAATCCGGTCCTGAGCAGGCACTAATCGTGCAGCTTAGCAGGGACTAATCACACAGCTGATCAGGCACGAGTCATGCAGCTGAACAGGGATTAATCATGCAGCTGAGCAAGCGCTAATCCCTTGATTCAGCAGGCCCTGATCACGTGACTGAGAAGGCCCTGATCACGTGGTTGAGCATGCACTGATCATGTGACTGAGCATGCACTGATCACGTGACTGAGAGGCAGTGATCACGTGACTGAGCATGCACTGATCACGTGACTGAGAGGCACTGATCACGTGACTCAGCAGGCACTGATCAGGTGACTATCATGCCTGAGCACGAACTGAGAGGCGCTGATCACGTGACTGAGAGGCGCTGATCACGTGGCTATCATGCACTGATCACGTGCCTCAGGAGGCAATAATCAAAGAGCTGAGCAGACACTAATCACTTGGCTAAGAGGGCACTAATCACGGAGAGGAGCAGGAAATCGTCATGGAGCTGAGCAGACTGTAATGAAGTGGCTAAGCAGACTCTAAACCAGTGACTCAGCAGGCTCTACACC
>NW_027218930.1:0-6852 GCF_027580195.1 Bos mutus
GATCATACACCCATCAGGTGACGGATCGGATGGCTATCATGCACTGATCACGTGGCTGATCATACACTGATCACCTGCCTGGTCATGCACAAATCACGTGACAAATCATGAACTGATCACATAGCTATCATGAACTGATCACCTGGCTGATCATGCACTGATCACGTGGCTGATCATGCACTGATACCGTGACTGAGCATGGACTGATCACATGACTATCATGTAGTGATCACGTGACTTAATGGCGCTGATCATGTGACTGATCATGCGCTGATCATGTTTGCTATCATACACTGATCATGTGCCTCTGGAGGCAATAAACAAAGAGCTGAGTAGGCACGAATCAAACAGTCAGCAGGCAATAATCATGGAACTCAGCTGTGAGGAATCATGCTGCTCAGCTGGCAATAATCAAGCAGCTGAGCAGGCAGGAATTACGCAGCACAGCTGGCAATTGTCAAGCAGATGACAGGCAGGTATCGTGCAGCTCAGCTGGCAATTGTCAAGCAGATGAGCAGACAGTAATCACGCAGCTCAGCAGGCCCTGATCACGTGACTGAGCATGCACTGTTCACGTGGCTGATCATACACTGATCACGTGATTGATCATGCACTGATCACGTGACTGATCATGCACTGATCACGTGGCTATCATGCACTGCTCAGGTGGCTGATCATGCACTGATCACGTGGCTATCATGCACTGATCACGTGTCTGAACATGCACTGTTCACGTGGATGATCACACCTGTTCACGTGACATCATCATGCACTGATCACTGGGCACTCATGCACTGATCACATGGCTGATCATACTCTGCTCACGTAACTGATCATGCACACATCACGTGGCTATCATGCACTGCTCACGTGGCTCGTCATGAAATGATCACGTAGCTACCATATACTGTTCACGTGACTGATCATGCACATAACGTAAATGATCATGCACTGTTCACGTGACTGTGTGACTGATCATGTGACTGATCATGACTGATCACGTGGCTGATCACTGATCACGTGGCTGATCATGATCACGTGGCTGATCACGTGACTGACTGATCATGCACTGATCACGTGACTGATCTGCACTGATCACGTGACTGATCATGCACTGATCACGTGGCTGATCATGCACTGATCACGTGACTGATCATGCACTGATCACGATCATGCACTGATCATGTACTGATCATCTGATGACTGATCATGCACTGATCGTGTGATCATGCACTGATCACGTGGCTGATCATGCACTGATCACGTGGCTGATCATGCATGATCACGTGATCATGCACTGATCATGCACTGATCACGTGGCTGATCATGCACTGATCACGTGGCTCTCATGCACTGATCACGTGGCTGATCATGCACTGATCACGTGGCTGATCACACGTATCACATGACTGATCATGCACTGATCACGTGGCTATCATGCACTGATCACGTGGCTATCAGCACTGACGTGGATCACGTGGCTGATCACGCAATGATCACGTAGCTACCATGTACTGGTCACGTGACTGATCATGCACACTGATCACGTAATTGATCCTGCACTGATCACATGGCTCATCACGCACTGATCAGGTGGCTGATCACTGATCACGTGACATCATCATGCACTGATCACGTGGCTGATCATGCACTGATCGTGGCTGATCGTGGCTGATCACGCACTGATCACGTGGCTGATCATGCAATGATCACGTGTCATCTACCATGCACTGATCACGTGACTGATCATGCACTGATTAGGTGATTGATCATGCACTGATCACGTGACTGATCATGCACTGATCACGATGACTGATCATGCACAGATCACGTGACTGATCATGCACTGATCACGTGGCTATCATGCACTGCTCAGGTGGCTGATCATGCAATGATCACGCAGCTACCAGGTACTGGTCACATGACTGATCATGCAATGATCACATAATTGACCATGCACTGATACCTGGCTTATCATGCATTGATCATGTGACTGATCATCATGTGCTGATCATGTTTGGTGTCACACACTGATCAAGTGCCTCTGGAGGCAATGAACACAGAGCTGAGTAGGCAGGAATCAGTCAGCAGGCTATAATCATGGAACTCACCTCTGAGAAATCATGCTGCTCAGCTGGCAATAATCAAGTAGATGAGCAGGCAGGAATTACGCAGCACAGGTGGCAATTGTCAAGGAGATGACAGGCAGGAATCGTGCAGCTCAGCTGGAAATTGTCAAGCAGATGAGCAGACAGTAATCACCCAGCTCAGCAGGCCCTGATCACGTGACTGAGCATGCACTGTTCACGTGGCTGATCACACACCTATCACGTGACTGATCATGCACTGATCACGTGACTGATCATGCAGTGATCACGTGGCTATCATGCACTACTCACGTGGCTGATCATGCAATGATCATGATCAGCTACCATGTACAGGTCACGTGAATGATCATACACCCATCAGGTGACTGATCATGCACTGCTGCTCTGATCGTGGCTATCATGCACTGATCACGAGACTGATCATGCACGGATCACGTCTATATCATGCACTGATCACATGACTGCCCATGCACTGATCACGTGGATGATCATACACTAATCATATGACAGATCATGCACTGATCACGTGGCTGATCATGCACTGATACCGTGACTGAGCATGGACTGATCACATGACTATCATGTAGTGATCACGTGACTTAATGGCGCTGATCATGTGACTGATCATGCACTGATCATGTTTGCTATCATACACTGATCATGTGCCTCTGGAGGCAATAAACAAAGAGCTGAGTAGGCACGAATCAAACAGTCAGCAGGCAATAATCATGGAACTCAGCTGTGAGGAATCATGCTGCTCAGCTGGCAATAATCAACCAGCTGAGCAGGCAGGGAATTACGCAGCACAGCTGGCAATTGTCAAGCAGATGAGCAGACAGTAATCATGCAGCTCAGCAGGGATCCTGATCACGTGACTGCAGCATGCACTGATCACGTGGCTGATCATACACTGATCACCTGATTGATCATGCACTGACTGATCACTGATGCACTGATCACGTGGCTGATCATGCACTGATCACGTGGCTGATCATACACTGTTCACGTGTCTGACCATGCACTGATCACGTGGCTGATCATACACTGCTCACGTAACTGATCATGCACTGATCACGTGACTATCATGCACTGAATACGTGGCTGAACATGCACTGTTCACGTGGCTGATCACACACCTGTCACGTGACATATCATGCACTGATCACGTGGCACTCATGCACTGATCACGTGGCTGTTCATACTCTGCTCACGTAACTCATCATGCACACATCACGTTTCTATCATGCACTGCTCACGTGGCTCGTCATGGAATGATCACGTAGCTACCATATACAGGTCACGTGACTGATCATGCACAGATCACGTAAATGATCATGCACTGTTCACGTGACTGATCATGTACTGATCACGTGGCTGATCATGCACTGATCACGTAATTGATCATGCACTTATCATTTGGCTGATCATGCACTGATCACGTGGCTGATCATACACTGATCATCATGATCATGATCACGTGACTGATCATGCACTGATCACGTGCACTGATGCACTGATGATCGTGACTGATCATGCATCACGCATGATCATGACTCATCTGATCATGCACTGATCGTGACTGATCATGCACTGATCACGTGACTGATCATGCACTGATCACGTGGCTGATCATGCACTGATCACGTGGCTGATCATGCACTGATCACGTGATCTGATCATGCACTGATCACGTGGCTGATCATGCACTGATCACTGATGGCTGGCTGATCACACTGATCACGTGGCTGGTCATGCACTGATCACGTGACTGATCATGCACTGATCACGTGACTGATCATGCACTGATCACGTGACTGATCATGCACTGATCATGACTGATCACTGATCACGTGGCTGATCATGCACACTGATCACGTGCTGATCATGCACTGATCATGTGGCTGATCATGCACTGATCAGCTGATCAGGTGATGATCGTCATGATCATGCACTGATCACGTGTGATCATACACTGATCAGGTGACTGATCTGATCATACACCCATCAGGTGACGGATCATGCACTGATCACGTGGTGATCTGATCACACTGATCACCTGCCTGATCATGCACTGATCACGTGACAAATCACTGATGACAAATCATGAACTGATCACCTGGCTGATCATGCACTGATCACGTGGCTGATCATGCACTGATCACCTGGCTGATCATGCACTGATACCGTGACTGAGCATGGACTGATCACATGACTATCATGTAGTGATCACGTGACTTAATGGCGCTGATCATGTGACTGATCATGCGCTGATCATGTTTGCTATCATACACTGATCATGTGCCTCTGGAGGCAATAAACAAAGAGCTGAGTAGGCACGAATCAAACAGTCAGCAGGCAATAATCATGGAACTCAGCTGTGAGGAATCATGCTGCTCAGCTGGCAATAATCAAGCAGCTGAGCAGGCAGGAATTACGCAGCACAGCTGGCAATTGTCAAGCAGATGACAGGCAGGTATCGTGCAGCTCAGCTGGCAATTGTCAAGCAGATGAGCAGACAGTAATCACGCAGCTCAGCAGGCCCTGATCACGTGACTGAGCATGCACTGTTCACGTGGCTGATCATACACTGATCACGTGATTGATCATCATGCACTGATCACGTGGCTGATCATCACACTGCTCAGGTAACTGATCATGCACTGCTCAGGTAACTGATCATGCACTGATCACGTGGCTATCAATGCACTGATCACGTGTCTGAACATGCACTGTTCACGTGGATGATCATCACACCTGTTACGTGACATGTCATGCACTGATCACTGGGCACATCACTGATCACTGATCACATGGCTGATCATACTCTGCTCACGTGAACTGATCATGCACATCATCACGTGGCTATCATGCACTGCTCACGTGTGGCTCGTCATGAAATGATCACGTAGCTACCATATACTGTTCACGTGACTGATCATGCACAGATAACGTAAATGATCATGCACTGTTCACATGACTGATCATGTACTGATCACGTGACTGTTCATGCACTGATCACGTGGCTATCATGCTCTGCTCACGTGGCTGATCATGCAACGATCACGTAGCAACCATGTACTGGTCACACGTGACTGATCATGCACTGATCACGTAACTGATCCTGCACTGATCACGTGGCTCATCATCATGGCTGATCACGTGGCTGATCACACATGATCACGTGACTGATCATGCACTGATCACGTGGCTCTCATGCACTGATCACGTGGCTCTCGTGGCTGATCATGCACTGATCACGTGGCTGATCATGCACTGATCACGTGGCTGATCATGCACTGATCACGTGGCTGATCACACACATCACATGACTGATCATGCACTGATCACGTGGCTGATCATGCACTGATCACTGATCATGATGACGTGGCTATCATGCACTGATCACGTGGCTGATCACGCAATGATCACGTAGCTACCATGTACTGGTCACGTGACTGATCATGCACTGATCACGTAATTGATCCTGCACTGATCACATGGCTCATCACGCACTGATCAGGTGGCTGATCACACACGTATCACGTGACTGATCATGCACTGATCACGTGGCTATCATGCACTGATCACGTGGCTATCATGCACTGATCACGTGGCTGATCATGCAATGATCACGTATCTACCATGCACTGGTCACGTGACTGATCATGCACTGATTAGGTAATTGATCATGCACTGATCACGTGACTGATCATGCACAGATCACGTGACTGATCATGCACAGATCACGTGACTGATCATGCACTGATCACGTGGCTATCATGCACTGCTCAGGTGGCTGATCATGCAATGATCACGCAGCTACCAGGTACTGGTCACATGACTGATCATGCAATGATCACATAATTGACCATGCACTGATCACCTGGCTTATCATGCATTGATCATGTGACTGATCATGTGCTGATCATGTTTGGTGTCACACACTGATCAAGTGCCTCTGGAGGCAATGAACACAGAGCTGAGTAGGCAGGAATCAGTCAGCAGGCTATAATCATGGAACTCACCTCTGAGAAATCATGCTGCTCAGCTGGCAATAATCAAGTAGATGAGCAGGCAGGAATTACGCAGCACAGGTGGCAATTGTCAAGGAGATGACAGGCAGGAATCGTGCAGCTCAGCTGGAAATTGTCAAGCAGATGAGCAGACAGTAATCACCCAGCTCAGCAGGCCCTGATCACGTGACTGAGCATGCACTGTTCACGTGGCTGATCACACACCTATCACGTGACTGATCATGCACTGATCACGTGACTGATCATGCAGTGATCACGTGGCTATCATGCACTACTCACGTGGCTGATCATGCAATGATCATGTAGCTACCATGTACAGGTCACGTGAATGATCATACACCCATCAGGTGACTGGTGACTGATCATGCACTGCTCACGTGGCTATCATGCACTGATCACGAGACTGATCACGCACGGATCACGTCTATATCATGCACTGATCACATGACTGCCCATGCACTGATCACGTGGATGATCATACACTAATCATATGACAGATCATGCACTGATCACGTGGCTGATCATGCACTGATACCGTGACTGAGCATGGACTGATCACATGACTATCATGTAGTGATCACGTGACTTAATGGCGCTGATCATGTGACTGATCATGCACTGATCATGTTTGCTATCATACACTGATCATGTGCCTCTGGAGGCAATAAACAAAGAGCTGAGTAGGCACGAATCAAACAGTCAGCAGGCAA
>NW_027218931.1:0-12256 GCF_027580195.1 Bos mutus
TGAACTAAGCTCCCCCACCCCCACCACTTCTGCATCCCTGATCAGAAGCAGACCCAGAGAACAGCAAGTGGACAAACCCTCACCAGCCCAGCCTGGCTTCAGAAGAGACCTCGATGACAGCTCACAGGTTCTGTTGGCTGAGAAACGGGCCCTGAGGACTTGGGCTGCAGCGGGGCTGCTGTGGACACAACAGTTACAAGAGGTCGTATGTGTCGTGCTCACTGCAGGTCCAGCTCTGCTGTGGATTCATTTGTTCCTCCCAGCAGCCCCTGAACTATGTTCTCAGTCCCCATTTTCACAGGCACAGAGAGGTCAACCGATCATGATTACAGAGGTTTAGGTGTCAGAGCTGGGATTTGAACCCAGTCATGTGGGTTTAGGACCTTAAAATCTGCTTGGATTTGCTTTGTACCTTAGACCCAAAGGGACAGAGTGGCCAATATGTTTTTCAGCACCAACAGACTGACTCGGTGACATCACCTCCATTTCATTCATCTTCAGGAATATTATTATTGTCATCCCCATTGTACAGATGATGATTCTGAGGCTCAGAGACTGTGTTATGTTTTTTGCTCAAGTTCACACAGGTACTCCCTGTCAGAGCCCAGATTTGAATATAGGTCTGTCTCCCTGTAAAGTTCAGCAAGTAATAAGCGAAAAAAAAAAAAAAGGGTTAATCACTCAGTCATGTTTGACTCTTTGTGACCCCATGAACTGTAGCCTCCACAGGCTCCCTCTGTCCATGGAATTGTCCAGGCAAGAATACTAGAGTGGGAAGCCGTTTCCTTTTCCAGAAGATCTTCCCAACCCAGGGATAAAACATGAGTCTCCTGCATTGCAGGCAGATTCTTTACCATCTGAGCCACCAAGGAAGCCCCAGCAGGGAACAGAACCTCAGTAAATGCTGAGCCCCTTCCCTCTTCTCT
Source organism: Bos mutus (assembly GCF_027580195.1). Classification (NCBI taxonomy): domain Eukaryota; kingdom Metazoa; phylum Chordata; class Mammalia; order Artiodactyla; family Bovidae; genus Bos; species Bos mutus. The sequence continues at coordinate 927 of NW_027218931.1, forward strand.
GGGTCCAGGATTCATCTCCTGGCTCCCGTGTGTCCTGGTCTGGCTCTAGTGCCCCACCCAGAGGTTCCTGTGGCTGAGTTCCCATCCCAGCCAGACCACTTCCTGTTGGCAAGCCAGCCAGAACATGAGAGAGGGTCCAGACCCTAGGGAGGGACTGATTGGAGCCTGGCCTGAATCTCCTCGTTCCATCAGTCTTCCTACAGAGACATTTCCAACAGAGACAGCCACACAGACAAGGGTCACATGGATTGGCACTCGATGCCTGGCTTCCGGGTCGGTGCCTGAGGCCGCCCGAGAGCAGTGTCCCTTCTCTCTCCACTCAAAGGTGGACTTTGGAAGGTTTACTCTGTGATTTTTTCCAAGAAGCTGGCCAGAGAATGGAAACATCTGTGCCCCGGGCTGTGTTCTGGATGCGGCTCAGGACACAGTCTGGGGGGCGTCAGCTGGAGTCACCCTGCCTGGGGGAGGCTCTGGCTGAGGAGGGAGCCTCTGGCCGCTGCCCCGGGAGATAGGGAGCTCAGGCCAGGCAGGGAGCAAGGGAAGGACCTGAGGTTTGGGCACCGGGGGGCTTCTCCATCACCTGTGTGTGCTAAAGGGCTTGTGGAGGTCCTAGGCACTCAGCAAGGGGTATTGGGGACCACAGCTCCCCCTCCCCAGACCCCTGGACCCAAGGTGCCTCCCTTCTGTCTGCTTTGGAGACAGGCCTGTGCGCGCATCTCTCAGCTCCTCCTGCAGCCTGTCCGTTTCGGCAGCAGGGAGCATGGAGACCGTCTGCCAACTGTCTGTCCCCTGACTCTTCTTCTCCAGTTGGTATATTTTTCAAATGTAAAATTTATTTATTTTTTTATTTTTAAATTTTATTTTATTTTTAAAACTTTACAATATTGTATTAGTTTTGCCAAATATCAAAATGAATCCACCACAGGTATACCTGCGTTATTTTTTAAGAAGGGAATATTTACATGGTTCCAAATAAAAATATTTCTGAAAAAGCCATATTCTGAGAAACCTCACTTCTACCTGTGGCTCCATTCATTCTCTCCTCAGCTCCCCTCCCCCACCCAGACCAGGTAACTATTCCAATGAACTCAGGGGAGTCCTTCTTGTGCTTCTTGATGAAAATCAACCACATGCAGGTGTATTTAATATTATTTCCCCTCATTTTTGTTATATAAAATATAGTATGCTCCATGTTGATTTTTATCTTAACTATTTTTATTTCATGTCTCCTGGAGATATTTCGGAGAAGGCAATGGCAACCCACTCCAGTGTTCCTGCCTGGAGAATCCCAGGAACGGGGAAGCCTGGTAGGCTGCCGTCTATGGGGTTGCACAGAGTCTGACACGACTGACTCGACTTAGCAGAGCAGCAGCAGGAGATATTTACCTATCACTGTTGCAGAGTATTCCCTCTTGCACTACATCATCGTTTATTAATCCGCATCCTAAAGATGAACACTTGGGTTATTTTCAATCTTTTCTATCTTAGTTTTGAATTTGATCTTGAGTGGGAGCTTGATTTATACCAGGCTGTTCTGATCAGGAGAACATAAATGGGCACAGTTGGTCAGGACACAGGAGATGAGAAAAGCAAGGATGACCAGGAAAGGGGAAAACAGTAGAAAAATGTAGAAAAAATGAGAGAAGCAAGAGAAAGAAGGAAAACAGAATGTGTGCAACCACACAAGACAGGAAGCAGACAGAGCAGAAGGAGGGAAGGAATAGAAAAGAGCGTGAGATGAGTGGGGAAGAATGTGAGCAGGGAGAGAGGAGAGCCAGGAAGAGGACATCAGGGGCTGACAGAGCTCTGTAAAGACATCTCCTGTGAGTGGAAGGGATCGGGAGCATTGGACTGACCCCTGGTCCCTACAGAAACCTGGCGAGCCCAGTACACCATGTCAGCCATGTAAACCAGCAGGTTGGCGGCTGTCAGGATGGCCACAGTCAGTTTCCGGTCCCAGAAGCACATGTTGTAGGTGAGCCCACTGATGCAGCCCATATCACTGGACCGTTGGAGCTGTCCGCCAAACTCCTCATTGAACTGGTAGAGTGCCCAGAGGACCAGAGCGCTGACATAGAGGAGGACGGAGAGCAGGCTGAGCACAAGCTGGAAGAGGGGGAAGGGCCCGGGCAGCCTGCGTTGCCATTCGCCCAGGTTCAACACGATGGCCAGGGCTGCTGGGACGAAGCAGATGGAGTACATGGCCACACACCACTCCAGGGCCGGCCGGTCCAGGTACAAGGAGGTGTAGCTGAGGAAGGTGAAGATGACACCGGCCATGAAGGTCTCCAGCACCTTCAGCAGGCCTGGCATGGTGTGCACGTAGCAGGTGACGTCATCGCAATCATAGCAGTTTCTCATGAGGGCCACATCCAGGGCATAAAACACAGACGCAATGCAGGAGAATGCAGTGGCAGCGATTGCCCGGTCCCTGTAAGGACCATAAGGCAGGAACTGGACATAGGTGACGGAGTAGATGATGGAGGCCGAGAGACAGATGAGAGTGGCGTAGCAGGCATAGGTGATGGAGAAGTTGCACCAGAAGTAACGAAAGCGGGACCAGAGCTCACATACGTCGATTATGGAGATGATGAGAGTTACAACGAAGCAGACGCACCAGAAGGACATGGACCAGTTACCTATGGCCCCTCTCCGAATGCCCATGTCAGCCACAAGCGAGAAGGCCACACAGGTGGAGAAGAGCTGCAGCAGGCGGAAGAGGCAGGAGCACATGACGTAAACGGAGCCCTTGTCTTGAGATGTCAGCCTGGTAGACACAGTGCTGTGATGGTCCGGTAGGTCACAGTCACTGGTATGCGAGTAACCTTCGCTGAGGACCTGTCAGAGAAAAATTCAGCCCTGGAGGTGGATTAAGTCAGATGCCTGGAACAGGCTCAGGAGCCTGTGACAACTGAGGCTCAGAATCTGTGGAGTTGGAACCAATGGCTCAGACACTTGGGTAACCACACAGCTGCTCCATAATGGTTCTCCCCACCCATCAGCCTTGGCCTTGTCAGGAGACTTGTCTCATCCCCAGATCTCACAGCCATGTTTGGTCTGACCCCAAACCATGAATATTTTGGGCCTGTTGTGCTGCATACCATTATCTATGGAGATTGCAAGGTAGAATGGTCCTTATAACAATCTCAAACCTTCGAGTCTCTCAAAATTGGAAACAACTTAAAAAAAAAAATTCATTTGGTAACAGAATTTGAGTTGAATGTACATGAGGCAATTTATGGTCTCACGGTTCTCCACCTCCCCCTCAGAGAGGACCCAGAGGCCCTGGACTCCCTCTAGACATAACCTCATGCAAGCTTGGTTTGCTCCAGATTAGGGGTGCAAACTGGCTTGTACTGGAGGTGGCCCCGAGGATTTGTTTTGCTTTTCTTCATGGTGTTTCCTGGAAGACATGGTGTAGAATCAGTATTGTTTCTTCCCTAAGAGGCTGGAAGCTGCAGTGTTTTAATTTCACAAGAAAATCCAGATTTCCTGCTCCTTTAGAAGCACAGGATATCTGGTGTCACTGGGCTGTGTGCCCTTGGGGGAAATGGGGGGGCGTTGGTTGGAGCTGAGCAGCTTCTATGCCCTCTGTACTGTTTTCCATTTATATCTTTGTGTAGTTTTCTATATTTCTCTTATTCTTATGTATAATCAACATAAAGCAGGACTGTGATCATCTCTCATGTGCCCAGATTCCCCCCTTGGGCATGGCCAGGCTTCCTGCCTGCTCACAGGAGCATCCAGCCCTCCATCCAGGGAGAATCCATGTCCTCAACTTCATGTACAGCCTTCAACATGTGTCACAAGCTTTGAAATCATTATTTAGACATGTGTGTACATACATGCATACATGTTTGTAGGCCATAACTGTATCTCTTTTTTTGGTTTTATAGACATGAGACCATGTCATGCACACAGCATCCTGCTTTTTCACCACCTTTGAGAGGTGCAGCTGGTCCTCTCCAGGGGCCCTATTCCGCTCCATCCCCTTTACTTCCTTCCTTCCCTCCTGGCTCCTGTGGATGTTTGGACCAACCAGCCTTCTCTAGATCAGAGGACCCTCCCTTGTGAGTCTCAGACACTGGGGGACACAGGATATGACAAGGGGTCCTGGGATCCAAGTGACCACCATGCTCTAGGGCAGGAGGTCAGCAAGTTTTTCTGAGAATTTTTTTTAAAAATATGAGAAAGAATATATTTTTCATTTCTGGAAATTAAATCTGGTTTCCTAGATTTGCAACAAATTATCACAAGTCTGGCAGCTTAAAACAGCAGAAACCTGTTCTCTCAGAGTTCTGGAGGTCAGCGTTTTGAAACAAGGTGTCAGCAAGGCTGCTCTGTCTCTGATGCCCCAGGGGAGGGTCCCTCTTTGCCTCTTTTAGCTTCTGGAGGCCCTTTAGCTCATCCCATGTTACTGAACTCTGGCTTGTCTGGTCATCCCTCAAGAAGCCAAACACCGAGAGATGAGTGCTGGGCTTTGCCTGGGATGAGGTGCGGCTCCCCCACTGTGAACACAATCATCACCCACATCTGTGCATCAGCCCATGTTGGACGGTGGTTTGAAAAAAATACTCATGAACATTTCCGCCACTTTCTGTGGATCAACTTGGAGGATTTGGTTTTTTCCAGGTTGGCAGGTCAAAGGTGAGAAAAAGATTGTATGAAGAGTCAGTCCCTGACTCTTCTCCTGCACTGAAAGCTCCTGCAGGGAATCGTCTCAGTGGAAATCCACCCCTGGCGCGCCCCCACCCCACCCCCACCCCAGGGGACACACTCTGGCCAAATTGAGTGATCTGTCCCGTCTTAAAGGAGAGACTGCTTCAGACCTCCTTTCTTCCTCACACTGCGGTGACGCTAAGGCTGTGTCCCGCCAACACACTAGAACTCCTCCTCCTTCCGGGGACTGGAGTTGGGGGGAGGGGGGCGCAGATGCCCTGGCAGCGCCTGCCTCAGGCGTCAGGACTGGAACCACAGAGCTGGGGCTGGATTCAGTTCCCTAGAAAGCTGACCCCCTCTTCTTCCTCCCTTGCCTGCAGACTCCTCTGTGAACACGGCAGACTTTTCACAGTTTCGTTTCCTTTTTGCCTTTAATTTAGTGCCCTTGTTGGAAGAATCCTTACTATGGAGTAACAGGAAGACCTGCGTATGGAGTTCCCTCCCACTTACCAGATCTTAACAAAAGAGCTCCAGCTGCAAAATACTGGAATAATTTAGAGATCCACGCAGGAACCAATGTTCTTCACAACTGAAAACATACATGGGCCAGGTTGTATTGAAAGTAGAAAACCATTTTTTTCTTGATTACAGGGTCATACCTCCAGTTTGGCCCATCTGCCAAGATGCGTGCCTTGTGGAAGGGATGGATGTAGATCCCCTCCCCCTACTTCATTGGCTCCCCCAAAACAGATTTAAACAAACAAGCAATTCTTCCTTGGGAAGAGAGTGGTACAGAGTCACAAACAAGCCATTCCCACTTCTGCAGTGTCCAACTGGCCCCAGAGTTTCAAAGAGCAAAGAATACACCCAAACAGGTGAGAAAGGGGCTCCTGGGATCCACACCCCTCTACTCACTCAGTCAAGAGCTCGGTGCTCCTTCAGAGGCCAGTTTCCTTTTCTTAACAGAAAAGAGAAAGCACCCTGTGAGCAAGGTGTGGGGAGGGGCAGGGCTAGTTCCTGAAACTAGCAAGTTTGGCAGCTGCTGGAAAAGATCAATAGATCTTCCCAGGAGTAGCTGGCACTCCACCCTATCTTCCCAGTGGCACTCTGCTCCTTGCTCTAGGAAGAAAGGGAGGGGCTGGAAACTTGGGGACCTGACTCCTGCCTGGACGCTCAACATTGTCCCCCAAGTCAGGCCCAGCTGCTTGTCGCTGAAGAAGCCAATACAGAGAGCTAAGTCTTGGGTTTAAGAAAAGTAGCTTTATCTTAAGGAAGCCGGCAAGAAGGTGTTTTACTGCCCAGAAGAATCAACTCCCAGCACCGCAAGGCTCAGCTGGGATTTATACGAGGAGGGAAGCAGGAAATGGCTGCAGGCTGCATGCCAGGGTGTGCTGTGCTTCTATTTTGGGGGACTTTACAGTAACCACCAGGAGCCTTTCCAGGCTGAGAACATGTGGTCCTTGCTTTGTTCAGATCAGCACATCAGTTCGAGGGGTCAGTGGTTGTATATTTTCTAGAGAAAATAGAATTGAGGCAGAAACAGAGCTTAACTGGCCAAGCAAAACTGAAACCAGAAAACATCAAACTCTGTTGAAGTATTCATAAGCCTTTGGTTGAGAAACAAGCAAGGTTACAAACTGGTGCCGGTGACCTACCTGACCACCGTGATCACCATATGCCCTTCCTCAGGCCTGGGCACCAAGCTCATCATGGGCTTCTTCCTCCATGTGAGTTAGCTGCTCTCCACCTGTGTGCCCTTCTCGCTGGGGGCCAGTGAGGGCACTCTGAAGGGGGACGTAATTAACTGGTGCATGTTCATGGTGCCTCTGCTTCACCGTGACCCTCACCATCTTCATAGGGGAGTTCTGTGGGCTCCGGTCCGGCCTCCCCTTCTCCTGGGACGGCTTTCTCTGTGCCCAGGCCTTTTATTTCTCCATCTCCTGCCTCTAAACGTCCATCATCTTTGGCACCACCTACATCAAGTTCTTGCCTCCAGGCTCCGCCCAAAACAGGGTCATCACTGCCACTGCACTCTCCTTCGTGGCTGCTGTACTCTATGCCACTGAAGCGTCCTGCATCATATCCAGCCTGGAGACATGGTTTGGTTCAAGCCAGCCTTCCCAGGCCTGGCTCAGGAGGCCAGAGAACTATGCTGATTGGCTCATTATCACCTTCATCAGCAGCCCCCACCAGTATCAGCAACAGCCAGCCCTACGTTCGTGGTCGTGTCTTCAAGTCCCTCGTGTTCTTCACCAGCTCCTTTTTTGATTCTCCAGAGATTGGTTGGGGGTGGAACTTATCCCAGATTCCTTTAAGATGCCCTCTAGGCAGCCAGTGTGAGGCTGAGCATCAGGTGGGGCCCTGGGATCCAAAATCTCTGCTTCAGGACTCTTGTCCGTTGAGAATCAGTGACCTCCAGAATTTTTTTTTTTTACTTTAAGGGGAGGTGCACTGTACACTCCCTTCTATTGGGAGAAAGGAGGCCCGATGCCTAGCTACCCACCCTCACTCCTTCTCGTCCTCATCCAGTCCGATGGCTTTAAGATTCCACTCAGTTGACAAATACGCCTGTGCACCAAGTGTGTGCCTGGCAGTTTTCTAGACACTGGACAGAGAGCACAGAAGATAACCAGTATTTCCCCCTGTTTGCGATTTTCTCCCTGGGACTTGGAAGCGACGAACCTGAAAGAAGGACACTTGGACAGTCTCTTGCAAGGACTGACAAGTTTATTTCTGCAGTCAAGCTTTTTTTATAGAAGCAGGAACAAAGAGCTTAAAGTATATGGTCAGCAGAGCACATACGGAGTTAACACATAATCAGTAAAAACATTTCAAGGACAGTGCGCTCTAAAATGACTCATGGGCTTATCCCACAACCCGCTTTCACAAGTAACATCCCTATTAACTCTTGGCGCCGAGCATAACCAATGGCAGGAGATGATTTTCTGTCCGCAGTGCAAAGCTGAGTATTTATGGCCCTTTTCCATTTTCCCAAGGACTTTCTCCTTTTACGGCTATTTTGCACTATGCTTCCCAACACCCCCCTCATGGAGCTTATCTTCTAGGACATAAGATGGAAAATCTGAGAACCAATGTGTAATATCAGGTCAGTTCAGTTCAGTTCAGTCGCTCAGTCGTGTCCGACTCTTTGCGACTCCATGAATCGCAGCACGCCAGGCCACTCTGTCCATCACCAACTCCAGGAGTTCACTCAGACTCACGTCCATCAAGTCAGTGATGCCATCCAGCCATCTCATCCTTTGTCACCCCTTCTCCTCCTGCCCCCAATCCCTCCCAGCATCAGAGTCTTTTCCAATGACACAACTCTTCACATGAGGTGGCCAAAGTACTTGAGTTTCAGCTTTAGCATCATTCCTTCCAAAGAAATCCCAGGGCTGATCTCCTTCAGAATGGAATATCAGGTCAGTGGGTGATAAATACTATGATAAAGGGAAAACAGGTGAAAAAGAAAGTTATTGGAATGCAGGGATGGGCAAGGCTGCTATTTTAGGTGGTTGGAGGTCAGGCCACTCTATGGATGTGACCCACCCCTCACCATGAGATTCTGATTCTTTGGAGCTGAGTGAAGTGAATTGGCTGTATGATGATAACTCCCCAATTCTGGCCTCCAGACTGATCTCTACAGAGACCCTGAGTCATATGCAACTGCCTCCAGATCTCTCCCTCTGGATGTCTCAGGACGCCTCACACTCACCATGTCTGGTCCCATCTCCTGAACCCTCCTAGCGCCAACACACACAGATCCTTCCTTGTCTTTCCCATCTCAGTTGATGGCACCACCTTCACAGATGCGCTTCACAAAATACTGTGAATCCACACCACACACACACACACACACACACACACACACACACTCTTCCTCCTCTCTAGAGCATCCACTTGATCTTGGTCCAGATCCATCCAGCCTTCTCACCTGTGCTCCCCTCATGAGCTTCTCACTGCTTCCTCTATTTCCATTCTTTGCCTCAAAGTCAGCTTGGGCTGAACTCAAACTAAGTTACATTTTACCATTTTTCTTTGCTCCCTCAAACCGCACAATATCACCTCCAAAACCCTGTAGGTAAGCACCCCTTTCTACCTCTCCAGCTTCATCGCCTCCCTCCCTCCAGTCACTGAGAAGTACTTCCAGTTCCTCTTGGTCATCTCAGGGCCTTTCCTGCTACATGTCTACACACACCCCAACCCTGAACGGAGACCAGAACTCAGCCTGGAACATAGTAGTCCTGTCCAGTCAACGTCACTCTGAGCCTCTGTTTCCTCATCCAGAAAATGGAGATAATAGCACCAGTTTTTAAAAATTTATTTATTTTTTTATTAAAGGATAATTGCTTTACAGATAGCACCAGTTTTTAAAGGAGAAGATTCTTGATTGCATCCTGCAGAAAACACCTCTAGCAACTTAAGCAGAGAACGACTGTCCTAGAAGGCTGCTAGAGAATTATTAGGGAGAGACGGGCCTGAGAGCAGGCTTAGACCAGGAAGGAGGGGTGCTGGGCAGCTGGGGCACAGCCAAGGGCAGCTGGTCCAGACACCACGGCCCCTGGCAGCAGACTCTGGATGCTACTCAGGCCCCAGCAATAGGAATCCGATCTGACCTGGTGTCTGTGTATCACCTGCTCCTTAGGTGTGTGTCCAGACTTCACATGGCGGCAGGTCAAATATTTACCTGACCTTTTGAGTTTCCTATTGAAGGTGAGGCCCAGTTTCTCATCAAGATTCACACGATGGGGACATCCTCAAATATGAGGTGGGCGGAAGTTCAGGTTCTCAATTGTTCTTCTCCCTGGAGATGTTCGTCATACAAGGCCATGGGAAAGTTGGGAGAATTAAAAGAGAAAACAAAGGAATCACTGATTCTTCAACATTTCCCCTAAAGGCAGAAGGAATGGAATGTATCCCGGTCAGGAGGTCCAGGCAGGAAGGAGCCTGACGTCGTAAGCTCTGTTAATACTTATTTAATAAACTCCTGCAACGTACCAGGCCTTCTGCTCAGCACTGGGAAAACTTCAGTGAACAAAGGAAAAGACACCTCTGCTTTGTGGATCTATATTCTAGAGTTTATCTTTGAAGCCTCGTGTTTTCCATGAAAGTAAACGTGGGATATTGCATTCCTTTTTATAATACCCCATAATAATATACTCTTAACATATCAGACTTGTTTCAGTACAAAAGTAACAACTTCCCACTAATGGGCTGGTGGCTGAGCCATCCTATTTGCTTGAAGATACTAGAAGACGAGGTCTTTATGTGCCTATATTTAAGCACATTGTGGTTGACACATGAACAAAGCTGGGTCAGAGTACATGTGATCGGGAGAGTAGAAAACAGGGGAGCCAAAACCTGTGAGAGAGTAGCAGAGGGTCCGAGAGATGATGGAGGGTTCTGGGGTCCTGCCAGCCTCTGACAAGGTCCAGGAACAGACTATTCAAGAAGCATTTCCTGCCTGAAGTAGCAGAAAGAACACCAGGCTTTCTTTTAAGTGTTCTGCCTAAGGAGTGGTCCCACGCTAGCAATGGGAGTGTTACTGGGGGCAGTGGTTTGGGCTGATGGGCCAAGCACTTGAGGGATTTATGGAATCAGATGCTGGTTGGAGTGGGGGGTGAGGAGATGGGCTTGAACTAAGCTCCCCCACCCCCACCACTTCTCCATTCCTGGTCAGAAGCAGACCCAGAAAAGACCAACTGGGCAAACCTCACCAGCCCAGCCTGGCTCCAGAAGAGACCTCGGGTGACAGGTCACAGGTTCTGTCGGCTGAGAAATGGGCCCTGAGGACTTGGGCTGCTGTGGACACAACAGTTACAAGAGGTCGTATGTGTCGTGCTCACTGCAGGTCCAGCTCTGCTGTGGATTCATTTGTTCCTCCCAGCAGCCCCTGAACTATGTTTTCAGTCCCCATTTTCACAGGCACAGAGAGGTCAACCGATCATGATTACAGAGGTTTAGGTGTCAGAGCTGGGATTTGAACCCAGTCATGTGGGTTTAGGACCTTAAAATCTGCTTGGATTTGCTTTGTACCTTAGACCCAAAGGGACAGAGTGGCCAATATGTTTTTCAGCACCAACAGACTGACTCGGTGACATCACCTCCATTTCATTCATCTTCAGGAATATTATTATTGTCATCCCCATTGTACAGATGATGATTCTGAGGCTCAGAGACTGTGTTATGTTTTTTGCTCAAGTTCACACAGGTACTCCCTGTCAGAGCCCAGATTTGAATACAGGTCTGTCTCCCTGCAAAGCTCAGCAAGTCATAAGCGGAAAAAGAAAAGTGTTAATCGCTCAGTCATGTTTGATGCTGTGTCCCCATGGACTGTAGCCCCGCAGGCTCCCTCTGCCCATGGAATTCTCCAGGGAAGAATACTAGAGTGGGAAGCCATTTCCTTTTCCAGAAGATCTTCCCAACCCAGGGATAAAACATGAGTCTCCTGCGTTGCAGGCAAATTCTTTACCATCTGATCCACTAAGGAAGCCCCAGCAGGGAACAGAACCTCAGTAAATGCTGAGCCCCTTCCCTCTTCTCTGGGTCCAGGATTCATCTCCTGGCTCCCGTGTGTCCTGGTCTGGCTCTAGTCCCCACCCAGAGGTCCTGTGGCCGAGTTCCCATCCCAGCCAGATCACTTCCTGTTGGCAAGCCAGCCAGAACCTGAC